>NW_017670749.1:151968-226980 GCF_001879085.1 Nicotiana attenuata
CTCAACCGTCTACCCCCGGCCCCGGCCTCTGACGGCTGGCAGTAGGGGGCGCGGGTGCCTGATCATCTCGAGTAGCACGTGTCCTCACCATCTGTGAGAGAATAGAAGTCAGAGGTTTAGAATTGATGTCCAAAATATCGCACGACGAGGAATTCAAATGAAATGAAGATTTTTCTAAATAGTTACATAGTGCCTCGTAGATAAGTACAGACAACTCCGTACCGATCAGCGAGACTCTAATAAACCGGCCTGTGTTCCGTGACTCCTATGAACCTAGAGCTCTGATACCAACTTGTCACGACCCCAGTTCACCCTCCATGAAACATGTCGTGATGGCACCTAGTTCCTACAACTACGTAAGCCTAACAGTGCGGAATAACAAATTAACATTTGTGGAATAATAAATTAAAACTGAACATACGGAAATACAACTGTATACAAGGCCGCTCAGCCTATACAACTCGAAATATGCGGAAGTCTGCAACTAAATCCCAAAACCCGGAAACTCACGGGAAACACAGGCTAATAGAATGTAGTAAACTGCTCTACACCAGAATGTCTGAACAATATGAAAGGAAAGAAAAGGAACTATCTGCTAAACCGGAATAGAGTAGAGACTCCTGGTCTGCGAACGTAGCAGATATACCTCAAGTCTCAGCTAGGACTCTCCACCACGAGGATGATACGTCTAGGAGGAAGTACCTGGATCTGCACATGAAAAACATGCGCAAGAAGGGCATGAGTACACCACAGCAGTACTCAGTAAGTGTCAAGTCTAACCTCGGTTGGGTAATGACGAGGAAGGTCAAGGCCCTACTGAGATAACATAATAAATAATGAGATAACAGAAATAGTTTAAATAAAGTCTACAGCGAGAATCTAAACCAGGTAAATAAGGAGGAACGGCAACAAAAAGCAAAGGTAACAATACACGGAAAACTGCCCTCACAAGGAATAGTAGCCGGGGGATCTCTTGGTATCCCGAGGATCTCTTGGTATCCTCATCATCAACACTGGGGATCTCTCGGTATCCCGAGGATCTCTTAGTATCCTCAATAAGTAAGTCGGGGATCTCTTAGTATCCCGAGGATCTCTGGGTATCCTCAATGAGTAAACCGGGGATCTCTTGGTATCCCAATATATATATATATAAAAAAACATGTGCCAGGGATCTCTTGGTATCCCGCACCCTCAGTCAAGAATATCTCAAGTATAGAGGGATCTCCCGGGAAGCCGTCCCGTAGTCCCAAATTAAACACACAACAACAACGATTCCTAAATCTCAGAATAATGCTAAAAATCAGGACACAAAGTAGTAAATTATAGCCTAACATGCTTCACAGAGTACAAATAGCACAGTTAAAGCAAATAAGCCGGTAAGCCAGCTAAACATGAGTCTCTAAGCTAGCACAGGTACAAACTTGTAGTTAAAATGAACAAGTAAACAAGAAAGCTCAATTTAAATACTTCAAGTAGAAACGGATTTACAACAATTAGCTCAAGTACGCGCTCGTCACCTCACGTACGGGGCATTCAAATATTCAAGATCATATCCTAAGGGAAAAAGGTCCCCCACACAAAGCTAGACAAGTCACTTACCTCGAACCGGCTCAATATCAACTAGAAATCACGCTCTTGCCACGAGTATCCGACTCCAAATGGCTCAAATCTATTCAATTCAATTACACATTGTAAATAACATCGCAAACACCTGGTTTTGCTAATAAATTCAAAGCTACGGCGTAAAATTAGGTGAAATGACCAAAATGCTCTCCAGGCCAATGCCCCAGAATCGAATAATTTTCACATTTTCAGAACCCTCGTACTCTCACGAGTCTAACCATATAAAAATCTCCCAAATCGGAGGTCAATTGCCCACTCAAAACTCAATAATTAGGTCTATGAAGTTTCTTCCAACTTTTGATCCTAAATTCGAATTCCAATGGTGTATTTAACTATAAAATGATGAAATATAACAAGAAGGGACCAAAGAAACGTTACCCAGTGATCTTCACTTCAAATCCCACTCAAAATTGCCTTAAACCGAGCTCTCAATTGATTTTTGTAACTTATGAACTCAAACCCTTGAAATGTCTATTTCTTCCCAGGGATTTCCGCTTCTGCGGACAAGGGACCGCTTCTGCGGTCCCGCATATGCGGAAAAACAACCGCTTCTGCGGTTTTCACTTAATGGACTAGAGTGCGCTTCTACGGACACATAACGCTCCTGCGGTTCCGCTTCTGCGGAAAGGCGACCGCTTCTGCGGTTCCTGAGAGGGAGGGCTAATCTCACTTCTGCGACGACCAAGGCCGCTTCTGCGGCTCCGCTTCTGCGGTTTCCAAGCCGCAGAAGCGGAAAGATACCAGAAGCAGCAGTGCTGCTATTTCTCAACTTCCCAAATACTTCCGTTAACCACCCGAAATCATCCCGAGGCCCCGAGGACCTCAACCAAAAGTACCAATACCACCTAATACCTTATTCAAACTTGTACCAATCTTGAAAACACCTAAACAACGTCGGAAACCCGAATTAATCAAAGATTCAAGCCTATGGACTTCAAATTCCAACCAAACACGCTTTTGATCAAAAACCTACCCGAACCTCGTCCGAATGACCTGAATTTTGCACACACATCCCAAATGACATGACGGAACTACTGCAACTTCCGAAATTCCAATCCAACCTTCGGATCAAAAACTCACTATCGGACCGGAAACTTCAAAAATTAAAACCTCGGCATTTCAAGCCTAAATGAGCTACGAGCCTCCAAAATACATTCCGAACACGCTCCCAACCCCGAAATCACCTAACGGAGCTAACGAAACCATCGAATTTCCATTCCGAGGTCGTCTTCACACTGTTCTGATTACGGACCATTTTTCAACTCTTAAGCTCTCATTTAGGGACTAAGTGTCCCAAGACTCTCCAAAACTCAACACCGAACGTCCCGGCAAACCAAAATAGCAGAAATGAACTTAGGGGAAACAGTTAATGGGGGATCGGGGCGTAATTTCCAAAAATGATCGGCCGGGTCATTACACCCTCCTAGACCGCTTATGTGCACCATGGCTCGCACCTACGGCTAACCAACAACATATGCGGCTATGATTGATTTGGTGCACTCAGCTATGGTTCCAAATTCTCAACTTGGTTCGAGCCTCGTCTGATTGGCACTTAGGGCTCCCAGGGCCCCGCTCGAACATACCAATATGTTTGGAATCATAAAATGGACTCACTAGGACACTCGGAACGCCCGAAACAACATTAAAACTAATAATCACACCCTAAAACCAATTGAATCAAACTTAAGAATTTCAACTTCTTCAATTTACTTCCAATGCGACGAAACGTACTTATTCTACTCGGAATGACACCAAATTTTGCGTGCAAGTCTTAAATGATATTACAGAAGTATTCCCGATCTTGAAATTACATTTGGACTCGATATCACCAAAACCCGCTCCAAACCAAATTTAAAGAACTTCTAAAAACCTTCAAGAACCAACTTTCACTATTAGGCGTCAAAACGCTCCCGGGTCATCCAAAACCCGATTCAAACATACGCCCAAGTCCGAAATAAATATACGAACCTATTGGAACCTTCAAATCCCTATTCCGAGGTCGTTTACTCAAACTATTCACCAAAGTCAAACTTGGCTTTTTAAGCCAACCTTCAGGAACCAAGTATTCTGATTTCAATCCCTACTTTTCCAAATCCCGAACCAACCATCCCCGCAAGTCGTAAATCAGTAAAAGCAAGTACGGGAAGTCTTATTTAGGGGAACGTGGTTCTAGAAAGCAAAACGATCAGTTGAGTCGTTACATATATCATATGAAAGCATATTTTCCAGTATTTTATACCGGACAGTTATTTGATGCAAAATTACTTTTGCAAGTTGTATAATCTACTGCATTTCATGATTCTTTATCGTTCTACCTGGAGTTTTTATTTTCATATAACTTTCTTGAGAAGAGTTTGATACTATGTGGATCATATTCCATAAATATCAGAAAAATAAAAGAAATATGATAAAAGAACGACCAAACATAAACATAGTACAAGTTCAAAAGCACCTAAAACAAAAGAAGGAGCCATGCAAAACAAAAGAAAACATAAACAAAAACACAGAAGAAAAACATAAATAAAGGATTAGAAAAACTATGCATCATCTCCATCATCAGAACAATACTCCTCAATTTCTCTATATATCTCATCATCATCAGAATCAGAAATAATTATAGGATACTCGGGCAAAAGACCACAAAGTTTCATAAGATCAAACTTCAACTTGTTGAATTTATCAGGCAACTGATTTTGTTCAATTATTACTTTGTACATAAGATAAGGAAGACTCTTCAAGCTATTTTCCAGCTTAGAATATTCATCCCTAATGGGAAACTTAAAAGATTCAAACTGTTGCAATACCTTATCGAATGAGGTTGAATAACCTTCAATACTGCGATCGAAGTTTACACTGTTCTAGAATGATTCATCAACAAAAAACTATGGTCTGATTTTTTCCCAATCAGCCTTTATTTGCTCTCACTTCTGCATAAGACTAGCCATTGGTACGTTACTATTCGAATTAGACTTTAAACTCTCCCACTTCTGCATAAGTTCATCCATTGTAAGCTTCCTACTTCCGCTAGCATCGGACATACTTTTTTTTTAATAAAGCTAAAAGGCTATTGATGGATATAAATTTGTAAAATATGATAGAAGTCTATGGATGACTATAAAATTTTCAAGTGAACCGATTGTTATTATAGTCAAAGTGTATAACTAATCAATTTAATATGTATAAATGCAAAGGTAACTTTTCAGGTCTGTTTGCTGTTTTACGTTCAGAGAAATGTAACTTTTTGCACATTCCAAGAAAAGTAGGTGGTAAAAGACAATAAATACTCAAAAAAAATTATTTAGTATGAAAATAACTTCACCTTAAAAAGCATATGGTGTCTCTCTTTTCCAAATGACGTGGCATTCCCTAAAGCATATATTTATACCGCGTGTGCCCCACATATTTCATCCAATTTCAAAATACACAACCGTTAGGTTTAATCGGATATTCTCGAACTTTCATTTTTTAAATGTCATGTTTAATTTCGAGTAAAAAGTGTTGAAGTTTTATGGGTAGAAAGCACTCTCTCAAGCATGGAAAACCTATTCATTGAATCTTAGAATCATCAGAATTTTCTAATTCTGTCATGGATGTTGAAAATCATTCTCTTACAATGGCAGACTCTTATATGAATATAACGACCCGACCGGTCGTTTCATGTGTTACCACTCTGTTTTCCCTATTTCTGCTTTATTATGCCTTGTTTATCCATATTATGTGGTATCGGGTTAGTCGGTTCAAATCCGGAATGGTTTTGGTAAGGTTTGAGACACTTAGTCTCTTTTGAATAAGCTTAAGTTAGAAAAGTCAACGGGATGTTGACTTATGTGAAAATGGGCTCAGATGTGAATTTCGATGGTTCGGTTAGCTTAGGGAGATCATTTGAGTCTTAAGAGTGTGATTGGAATGTGTTTTGGAGGTCCGGAGTAGCTTTAGGCTTGAATTGGCAAAGATGAATTTTTGGCGTTTTCCGGTTGATAGGTGAGTTTTCGATATAGGGGTCGGAATGGAATTTCGGAAGTTGCATTAGGTCTGTTGTGACATTTGAGATGTGTGTGAAAAATTTCAGGTTATTCGGACGTGTTTTGATAGACTCTTTGATCAAAGCGTAATTCGGAATATTTTTGGAACCTTAGGCTTGAATCCGATGTGTTTTGGTAGATTCGATGTTGTTTGAGCTGTTTCGAAGATTGGAATAAGTTTGAATAGTGGTATATGACTTGTTTGTGCTTTTGGATGAGGTCCCGGGGGCCTCGGGGTGATTTCGGATGATTGACGGAAGGTTTGAGTTTGGTTTTGGTAGCTGAAGATGGCCCATTGCTGTCATAACCGCACTTGCGGCTAGGGGACCGCTGGTGCAGACTCGCAGAAGCGCCCAATGGGTCGCAGATGCGGAGAAGGGCCATGGGAGCTGGGAGCAAAAAAGCGTCAGTTTGAGCGCACCTGCGATATCGCAGGTGCAGAATTGAGGTGTTAAGTGAAAACGGAGATGCGGTGCTTCTAGCCGCAGAAGCGGTGGCGCAGAAGCGCAATTTGGGCCGCAGGTGCGAAAACCCTAGGCCAAAAAGTATATAAACCCTCCTTCGCGATTTTCAGACTTTCATCACCATTTTGAATCGATTTTTGGGGCTTTTGGGGGATTTGAAGAGAGAATCCGAGGGAACTTCGTTGAGGTAAGAATTTTGATCATAAAACTCGTTCCTATGGTGTTATTTCACTGATTTAGGCTTGAAATTCATGGGAAATTGTGGGATAAATTGAAGAAACTAGGGCTTGAAATTGGAGACCTAGAATTTGGGATTTGAGGGGTCAATTGTGGTTGGATTTTGGTAAATTTGATATGCACAAACTCGGGGGAAGATAAGGATTCCATTGATGTTAATTTTGTCGAATTGCGAGACGTGGTCCCTGGGGTCGGGTTTGATTAATTTCGGGATTCATGTCGTAAATTGATTATTTTCGCATGGATTTCGTTCCCTTAGCATTGTTTGACATCATGATGCTGATTTTTTCTTAGATTCGACGCGAGTTGAGGTCGAGACGAGAGGCAAAGGCATCGCGGGCTAGAGATTGGACCGATTAGAGGTAAGTAATGATTGTAAATGTTGTCATGAGGGTATGAAACCCCTGATTTCACATCGCTGTGCTATATTGAGGTGACGTACATCTGGATGACGAGCGTGGGGTCGTACACCGTTGGGGATTGTGACATAGTCCGTCCCGCATGACTGTTTATCTGCGTGATTGTTTGAAAATTGTTTGCTATCATCATGTTTTGGGCTGAATAGCATGTTTGGGGCCTCGTGCCAGGATTTTTACTACTATTCCTCACTGTTTTTCCTTAGTATTTGTATTTAGTCATCCTATATCCTACTGTTTTTCCATAACTAAGCCACATTTACTCGTTTTCGATATTTTAAATGATATTTTGATCTGAGCATCATATTTTACTGTTGCCCGTGTGGCTTGTGAGACTCTGACTGAGTAAGGCCGATGTCACGCCCCGAACCTGGGCCTGGACGTAACACGACACTCGATGCCTGACTTCATATGACCGAGTGAACGAACTGGCTATCTGAATCAACATGTGATATCATAACATACTAAATGCGGAAGATAAACTAACACATGCTGATATACTGAAAGTCTGAATGATAAAAGTCAAAGTGTGGAAACACTAACACAAGTTTGAAACATGTTTGTAGCCAACATTGCTTAAGACAAAAAGCTTGCGACTCTATCTAATTGATATTCTAGTCTATGAAGCCTCTATTTGTGTACTGAAAACACAGACTGTCTGTAAATACTGAAGACTGTAGTAATGATAATGCCCGGAAAGAACTGGAAATCACCAAATAGCTGGTACGAGAATCCTAGCGCTCTAAATCGTCAAACTGTAAATCATTACCTGCATCATGAGATGCAGGCCCTGGGCAAAAGGGACGTTAATACATTTGAACTGTACTGGGATGTAAAGCAACTGAAAGAAAGAATTATAAATGCTGAAACTGAAACTAAACTGATAAGTGAGAATTGGTAATTGATAACTGAAATGATAACTATTGAAACTGAAACTGAAATGATAACTGATAACTGATAACTGGTAACTGAACTGATAACCGATAACTGAAATGATAAAGGAAGTAAGGATGTAACGACCCGGCCGGTCATTTTGAGAATTTAAGCTCCATTCAGCGGCTTAAGTTCTGGAACAGCTTCATAATACGAGTATCAATTTCCATGCATGGTTGAATTTTGTTAACGGCTGATCCAGAGTAAAATTAGAAGAAGGAATCTAGGTTTTGGGAGTTTAAGCCGTGAGAATTTGATCGGAATCAGACTTTTGAGTAAACGGCCCCAGAATGAATGTTTGATGATTCCAACAGCTTTGTATGGTGATTTTGGAGTTAGGCGCGCATTCGGATTGTATATTGGAGGTCCGTAGCTAATTTAGCCGAAAGTTGAATTTTTGAAGTTTCCGGTTCGATAGTGAAATTTTGATCCGAGGGTCGGAATGGAATTCCGGAAGTTGGAGTAGCTCCGTAGTGTTGAATGTGATGTATGTGCAAAATTTCAGGCCATTCGGACGAGGTTTGATAGACTTTTTGATCGAAAGCATAATTTGAGAGTTTTTAGGCTTGAATCAGATGTTAAATTGGTGTTTTGATGTTGTTTTGAGCATTCCGAGGGTTGGAACAAGTTTGAATGATGTAATGGGATATGTTGGCATGTTTGGTTGAGGCCCCGAGGGCCTCGGGTGTGTTCCATATGGGCTACGAGGCATATTCCCTTGTTTTTTAACTGTTGTTTCTGGTATCTGATATCCTCCTTCGCGTTCGCGAAGCCCCTCCCGCGTTCGCGAAGTAGCTCTGCTAGTCGCCTCATTTTTCCTTCTTCGCGTTCGTGTAAAAAGCCTCGCATTCGCGTAGCTCCATCTCTTCATTCATCGCGTTCGCTTCAGTACATCCCGTCCGCGTACTTATGCCATCCCACCCTTCGCGTTCGCGTACTAGTTCACGCGTTCGCGAAGAGCAATCTCTGGGGCATAATATTTTCCGTCTTCGCGTTTGCGTGCGTGCTGTCGCGTTCATGGAGCACATCTGAGCAGCCTTCATTTCTCTTTTTTGCGAACGCGATACTTCCTCCGTGATCACGATGCTTTAATATCTGGGCAGAAGATAGGTTATCCAAATCGAGGGTTAGGCCATTTTTAACATTTTTGGAGTTCTAGAGCTCGGTTTTGGCGATTCCTTGTGGGTTTTCAAGCAAAACGTTTGGGTAAGTGTTCTTCACTTTGATTTGATTATATTCCATGAATTTTTCTTCGTTTTTATAATTAAATTTGTGATTTTAGTTGAGGAAAATGGTGGTTTTTGAAGGAAATCCATAAAACAAAAAATCGTGATTTGAGGGGCCAAATGGCATTGGAATTTAGTAAATTTTGCATGGTTGAACTCATATTGGAATGGGTATTCGGATTTTTGTAAAAATTTGTCGGTTTCCGAGCGGGCTCGGGGGTCGACTTTTGGACCAATTTTTAGATTTTGTTAAAGATTGAAACTTTATGATCCGGAATAGTTTCTTATGTGTTTTATTTGTTCTTTGAAGTTAATTTGGTTAGATTTGGGCAGTACGGAGGTCTTTTCACCCGAGAAGTGCATTTCTGAGCATTGGTTTGTCGTCTTTGAGGTAAGTATCTTGCCTAAACTTGTGTGAGGGACTTCCCCTTAGGACTTGAGTCTTCCATGCTAATTGTAGTCCGTGCACGCGAGGTGACGAGTGTGTGCTCGGGCTTATTTGTGGGAAAATTGCCTTTAGGGTTCTTAGGTCCTTAAGTTCATCCTATGGGAAGTATTCTGTTATGATTGAGTTGTCTAATTGCATAATTTACCTCTATATGCTCTATATGATATTGTTAGCTTCCTCTAACTCTTACCTGTTACTTGACCTTTATTGCCTTAATTGAATTAGCTGTTCTGTTGTTGTTTTGTTAAGGTTATTGTGTTTTTCTTAGTTTCTCCGTGATTCTCTTGTTGCTATGTAATCATACTCTTGGTGGTGAACTTCCTTGTGATTGGATTGTTGGATTGTTGTTGATTCCCTTGCCGGGATGTTATTGTTTATATTGTTGATTCCCATACTGGGATGTATTGTTTATATTGTTGATTCCCTTGTCGGGATGTATTGTTTATATTGTTGATTCCCTTGCCGGGGTGTTATTTGTTCATATTATTGATTCCCTTGCCGGGATGCTATTTTTCATAATAGTTGGCTTGGGATACCAAGAGATCTCAGCACATATATTGAGGATACCAAGAGATCCTCGGGATACCAACAGATCCCCAGCACATATGTTGAGGATACCAAGAGATCCCCCGCACATATATTGAGGATACGAAGAGATCCTCGGTATACCAAGATATCCCCAGCACATATATTGAGGATACCAAGAGATCCTTGGGATACCAAGAGATCCCCAACAAATATATTTAGGATACCAGGAGATCCTCGGGATACCAAGAGATCCCCAGCACATATATTGAGGATACCAAGAGATCCTTGGGATACCAAGAGATCCCCCAAGTATTTACGTTTGGGACTACGAGATGGAATCCCGGGAGATCCCCTGTCGATATTCTGTGAATGTAAAATCATGAAGGGTGATGCCGTGCACTTTCTCAACCTCATTAGTGTTGGAACCCATAGTGTTGACAATACCTCGCCGTATATATACTTATATATATTTCAGTACTTCAACCTCAATAATCTCTACATTTTTGACTCAATTAATTTCTCAACTAATTTTCCCTTAAATCGTCTGAGGTTGTATTCTACTTAAAAGGAATTTCTACTAAGATGTAAATTATTAAATCCCATGGTAGAGGTAATAATTCATTCGATGTTTTATTCTAATTAAAAATGGTACTCTCTTTATTCAAATGACATCTAAAAAAATAACTTCATCTTTTCTCCTTGGATTTCCTAATTAGTTTTGAATTTGTAACTTACTTATATTAGGTAAATGAGACTTCTTGAACATCTTGACTGCATTTGTACGGACATTATGTATTGTATAGCATGTGGATTTCTCTTGTTAAGAGTGAGATGGAAAAATATGGGAGCACAAGGTGCCATGTGTGTTGAAGGTTCGGAAGTTGAGATTTATGATACGAGAAACCGAGGATTTGAGATGGTCAGGATTGTGTATTAGGCATGATGTGAGTGATCGAGTTGGCATTGCCTTCATTATTTGGATACATTCTTACTTGCCTCTGTTCCTGTTAAGTCAATGTTGATTTACTTGGTTATCTGATTTACTTGGTGTCGTTGTTATCTGATTTACTTGGTGTTGTTCGTTACTACCCGTGTTCTCCCTTTATTATTCCTATTGTTTGTAATTTGATTTTCTCTCCGCTGTTGATATTACCCAGTTATCTTTATCTCGATATTTTATTATCATATCCTGTTCATTTCATTTAACCAGTAGGTGTCTGGACTGTTCCTCGTCACTACTCCACCGAGGTTAGTCTTGATACTTACTGGGCACCGCTGTGGTGTGCTCATACTACACTTCTGCATATTTTTTTGTGCAGATCCATGTATTGTTCGCTACTAGCTGTGCGGATCCTTGCCAAGGAGACTAAGGTAGCCCTGCTGCTGCGTTCGCAGGCTTTAGAGTCACCTTCCTATTTTATATTCTCACTACTGTACTTATTTCCATACGTTTGTGTTTAGAAATGGTAGCGAAACTATGTAGAGCTTATGACTTGTACCACCGGGTTTTGGGAAGATGTTCATTGAATAATGGATTTATTTTAGAAGAATTCTAGCTGTTATTAGTTATTGTTGTTATTTCGCATTTTAGTAGGCTTACCTAGTCCTTAAGACTAGGTGCCATCACGAAACCCAACGGAGGGAAAATTGGGTCGTGACAGGTTCGTATCAGAGCTCTAGGTTCATAGGTGTTACGAGTCATAAGCGAGTTTAGTAGAGTCTTGCGGATCGGTACAGAGACATTTGTACTTATCTTCGAGACGCTACGGAACTATTAGGACAATCTCACTTCCTTCATTGTTATCGTGCGAGCTTATTGATCTTGGAGTTTTAACTTTTATCCTTCCATTCTACCACCGACTATGAGGACACGAGCTGCGGTTATCGATGACGTTGCTTCGAGAGCAGGTATCGCTAGAGGTAGAGACCGACGAGGAGTACGTGCCGCAGCTAGACCACACTCAGAGCAGTGAGTTTCCCTTGGTCAGGTTCCAGGCGTCATGGCGACACAATTTGTGGTTCCAGTTCAGCCCATGGTCAGGGCAGCACCATCCGTGGGAGAGCAACTTAGAATTCTCATGGTTTAAGAAAGAGTGACCCTCGTGCATTCAATAGTTTGTGGCTGCTTTTACTACGTTCCATCTTGACGGAGCGGCTTATCAGTGGTGGTGGACATATGAGTTGGGTTATCGGCCGATGCAGTTTCACTTACATGAGTTCAGTTTCTGAGATGTTTTGAGAGAGTTTGTACCTCAATCACTTCGGTTCATCATGGCTCGAGAGTTGGAGACAGATGTTTCGTTTCAGCAGGTGGTAGGGATCGTTCGCCGGTTAGAGAGCATATGGGACCGGGAGCGAGAGGACAGACGAGATCAGGAGAGAGAGAGTACAGGGAGGCGAAGAGGCCTCGTGGACCGGAGAGATCTGCTGGCCTTTATTCTGGAGGTAGGGTAAGATATGGTGGAGGTTCGTGGGTTAGCCAGTTCATTTTGCGCTTCAGGCTTCACAGTGATTCGGGTGTTCATGGGTCTCAGAGTACCCATAGCGCACAGTTCCCACAGCCACATCAATAAAGGGGTTGTTTTCAGTGTGGAGATGCTAGCCACATGGTGAGAAATTTCCCCAGATTTCGGGCAGATATGTCACAGCAAGGTATTCAGGTGAGTAGAGGGCGCCCAAGAGGGGGAGGCCCGACCCGTTGATGTGTTTCATATAGTAGGTTTAAGGCTGCTACGCCAGTTGAATGTCAATCAAGTATGATTTCGGTTTGTTATAGAGGAGCACCATCCGTAGTTCATTACAGTTCTGCTTATTGGGTGAGTTCCCCTATTTGTTGCTCCACTTATCGGTGCGTTTCATTATTTTCACTCTATTTATGTGTAACCCTGCTGGAAGGTTCTATAAGTGATAGTCGTGTTTATCGTCTGTTTTTGTTTATTATCGAGAGTCATGAGACTAGTAGTAAATTTCTATTGTCCTTCTCGGTAGGCTTGATGTGATTTATGAGTATTTTTTGGCTCGAGTCGTGATTCTTATGCTCCACCGGTGTGGGAGCCAGTACTTGTTGTAAATTATGACGGAATTCATCTAATGAGAGTGTCCAGCTGATTTAGTGTGTACCCTACTTGAGATTAAGAGTTGAGGGCAGGACCCTCGTTGTTTCATGTGATTTGATGTGTTGAGACCGGGCTGTGTACCGCGGTGGGAGTTATATCAATATGAGATCCTTGTGATTCTTTTATATGCTTTAATTCTTTCTTGTTAGATTGAGTGGTAAATTAGTTTTGATAGAAAAGTTTGTGCTTGACAGTCTTGTTTGATAGTTCCTTTATGTGTTTCCTTTCCACATTCAGTCAATTTTGTTCTGTGCTTCTTGAGTTCTACCTTGTGGGGTGTGTGCCCGTTGGTATTAGAAGTGAATTGGTGATTCGGGTGTTAGCTGTATGGTTTTCGTGGTTATTGTACCATCGTCAGTGTTGTGGAGGTTTCAAAAGGGTTCCTATCGAATTTGAGGCTTATGGACGGTGCAGGATTGATTTGGGCAAATATTGTGATCAGGAATGTTGTTATAAGCCTATGTGTGGTGTGTATGTTGTGTGGTTGTACTCTGTGGGTGTGGTTACAGCTAGTTGAGACTGATACCGGATATGGATTTAGAATCAGGTCCCTTAGAAATGAACGGGCGATGGGGAGTTGGGCTCTAAGGCTTATTGGTATTGCTAGAAGGGCTAAATATTAGTTGAGATGGTGTCATCAGATCTATATGGATTAGGGTAACTTGGGATCACTCATGGGTGTATGCTGGAAGTGTGCATTAAATGAATTGAGAACTTCGAGGCAAATCTTGGCACGTTCGAGGACGAACGTTGGTTTCAAGAGGGGGATAATGTAACGACCCGGCCGGTCGTTTTGAGAATTTAAGCTCCATTCAGCGGCGTAAGGTCTGGAACAAATTCATAATACGAGTATCAACTTACGTGCATGGTTGAATTCAATTAACGGATGATCCAGAGTAAAATTAGAAGAAGGAGTCTAGTTTTGGGAGTTTAAGTGATGAGAATTTGACCGGAATCGGACTTTTGAGTAAACGGCCCCAGAATGAATTTTTGATGATTCCAACAGCTTCGTATGGTGATTTTGGACTTAGGCGCGTGTTCGGATTGTGTTTTGGAGGTCCGTAGCTAATTTAGGCTTGAAATGCCGAAAGTTGAATTTTTGATGTTTCCGGTTCGATAGTGAAATTTTGATCCGAGGGTCGGAATGGAATTCCGGAAGTTGGACTAGCTCCGTAGTGTTGAACGTGATGTGTGTGCAAAATTTCAGGCCATTCGGACGAGGTTTGATAGACTTTTTGATCGAAAGTGTAATTTGAGAGTTTTTTGAGTTCTTAGGCTTGAATCCGATGTTTACTTGGTGTTTTGATGTTGTTTTGACCATTCCGAGGGTTGGAACAAGTTTGAATGATATTATGATATAGTTGGCATGTTTGGTTGAGGCCCCGAGGGCCTCGGGTGTGTTCCGGATGGGCTACGGGTCATTTTCCCTTGTTTTTGAACTGCCATTTCTGGTATCTGATATCCTCCTTCGCGTTCGCGAAGCTCCTCCCACGTTCGCGAAGTGGCTCTGATGGTCGCCTCATTTTTCCTTCTTCGCATTCGCGTAAAAAGCCTCGCGTTCGCGTAGCTCTATCTCTTCATTCATCGCGTTCGCGTCAGTACATCGCGTCCGCGTACTTATGCCATCCCACCCTTCACGTTCGCGTACTAGTTCACGCGTTCGCGAGGAGCAATCTCTGGGCCATAATATTTTCCTTCTTTGCATTTGCGTGCGTGCTGTCGCGTTCGCGGAGCACATCTGAGCATCCTTCATTTCTCTTCTTCACGAACGCGATACTTCCTCCGCGATCGCGATGCTTTAATATCTGGGTAGAATATAAGTTATCCAAATCGAGGGTTAAGCCATTTTTAACATTTTTGGAGTTCTAGAGCTCGGTTTTGGGCAATTGCTTCTGGGTTTTTCAAGCAAAACGTTTGGGTAAGTGTTCTTAGATTAGAATTGATTATATTCCATGAATTTTTCTTCATTTTTATCATTTAATTTGTGATTTTAGTTTTGGAAAATGTTGGTTTTTGAAGGAAATCCCTAAAACGAAAAATCGTGATTTGAGGGGCCAAATGGCATCGGAATTTAATAAATTTTGTATGGTTGAACTCATATTGGAATGGGTATTCAGATTTTCGTCAAAATTTATCGGGTTTCGAGGTGCGGGATCGGGGGTCGACTTTTGGACCAATTTTTAGATTTTGTTAAAGAGTGAAACTTTATGATCTGGAATAGTTTCTTATGTCTTATATTTGTGCTTTGAAGTTAATTTGGTTATATTTGAGCCGTACGGAGGTCTTTTCACCCGAGAAGTGCATTTCTGAGCATTGGTTTGTCGTCTTTGAGGTAAGTATCTTGCCTAACCTTGTGTGGGGGACTTCCCCTTAGGACTTGAGTCTTCCATGCTAATTGTAGTCCGTGCACGCGAGGTGACGAGTGTGTGCTCGGGCTTATTTGTGGGAAAATTGCCTTTAGTGTTCTTAGGTCCTTATGTTCATCCTACGGGAAGTATTCTGTTATGATTGAGTTGTCTAATTGCATAATTTACCTCTATATGCTCTATATGATGTTGTTAGCGTCCTCTAACTCTTACCTGTTACTTGACCTTAATTGCCTTAGTTGAATTAGCTGTTCTGCTGTTGTTTTGTTAAGGTTATTGTGTTTTTCTTAGTTTCTCCGTGATTCTCTTGTTGCTATGTAATCATACTCTTGGTGGTGGAACTTCTGTGTGATTGGATTGTTGGATTGTTGTTGATTCCCTTGCCGGGATGTTATTGTTTATATTATTGATTCCCTTGCCGGGATGTATTGTTTATACTGTTGATTCCCTTGTCGGGGTGTATTGTTTATATTGTTGATTCCCTTGCCGGGGTATTATTTGTTCATATTATTGATTCCCTTGCCGGGATGCTATTGTTCATATTTGTTGGCTTGGGATACCAAGAGATCCCAGCACATATATTGAGGATACCAAGAGATCCTCGGGATACCAACAGATCCCCATCACATATATTGAGGATACCAAGAGATCCCCCACACATATATTGAGGATACGAAGAGATCCTCGATATACCAAGATATCCCCAACACATATATTGAGGATACCAAGAGAACCTTGGGATACCAAGAGATCCCCAGCACATATATTGAGGATACCAGGAGATCCTCGGGATACCAAGAGATCCCCAGCACATATATTGAGGATACCAAGTGATCCTCGGGATACCAAGAGATCCCCCAAGTATTTACGTTTGGGACTACGAGATGGAATCCCGGGAGATCCCCTGTCGATATTCTGTGAATGTAAAATCATGAAGGGTGATGCCGTACACTTTCTGCTTGCTGTGTGTAATCGTGTTATCAATTCAAGTGTTTTAGCGGGTTAGATCCCCTTGCTGCTTTGATTCTTTGTGTTGGAACCCATAGTGTTGGCAATACCTCGTCGTATATATACTTACATATATTTCAATACATCAACCACAATAATC
Source organism: Nicotiana attenuata (assembly GCF_001879085.1). Lineage (NCBI taxonomy): Eukaryota > Viridiplantae > Streptophyta > Magnoliopsida > Solanales > Solanaceae > Nicotiana > Nicotiana attenuata. Next base: position 168,456 of record NW_017670749.1, read on the forward strand.
TCTACATTTTTGACTCAATTAATTTTTCCTTAAATCGTCTGAGGTTGTATTCTACATAAAAGGAATTTCTACTAAGATGTAAATTATTAAATCCCATGGTAGAGGTAATAATTCATTCAGTGTTGTAGTCTAATTAAAGATGGTACTCTCTTTATTCAAATGACTTCTAAAAAAAAATAACTTCATCGTTTCTCGCTGGCTTTCCTAATTAGTTTAGAATTTGTAATTTACTTATATTAGGTAAATGAGACTTCTTGAACATCTTGAGTGCATGTACGGACATTATGTATTGAATAGCATGTGGATTTCTCTTGTTAAGAGTGAGATGGAAAAATATGGGAGCACCAGGTGCCATGTGTGTTGAAGGTTCGGAAGTTGAAATTTATGATATGAGAAACCGAGGATTTGAGATGGTCGGGATTCCGTATTAGGCATGATGTGAGTGATCGAGTTGGCATTGCCTTCGTTATTTGGATACATTCTTACTTGCCTCTGTTCCTGTTATGTTAGTGTTGATTTACTTAGTTATCTGATTGTTCCTACTGTTTGTAATTTGATTTTCCCTCCGCTGTTGATATTACCCCTTAATCTTTATCTCGATATTTTATTATCATATCATGTTCATTTCATTTGACTAGTAGGTGTCTGGATTGTTCCTCGTCACTACTCCACCGAGGTTAGTCTTGATACTTACTGGGCACCACTGTGGTGTGCTCATACTACACTTCTGCACATTTTTTGTGCAGATCTAGGTATTATTCGCTTGTAGCTGTGCGGATCCTTGCCGAGGAGACTCAAGGCAGCCCTGCTGCTGTGTTCGCAGGCTTCGGAGTCACCTTCCTATTTTATACTCTCACTGCTGTACTTATTTCCATACGGTTTTGTTTAGAAATGGTAGAGGAACTCTGTAGAGCTTATGACTTGTACCATCGGGTTTTGGGAAGATGTTCATTGAATAAAGGATTTATTTTAGAAGAATTCTAGCTGTTATTAGTTGTTGTTGTTATTCCGCATTTTAGTAGGCTTACCTAGTCCTTAAGACTAGGTGCCATCACGAAACCCAATGGAGGGAAAATTGGATCGTGACAAAGGATATGAATACTCCCTCTTCTAAATGATGAACAACCTGTTTATCTGAATAAGCTACGGCCTCGGGCCCAATATATATGTGCACAAGCTACGACCTCAGGCCCAAGTATACGTATACATAACTACGGCCTCAGGCCCAAAAATGCATATAGCATAAACTACGGCCTCAGGCCCAAACATGCATAAACCATAAACTACAGCCTCAGGCCCAAGTATACATAATGCATATAAACTACGGCCTCAGGCCCAAATACAGGTGTTCAATATTCAGGAATTGAGAATCATACTTAAATATATGATACTGAAATATTGAACCATACTGAGTTACATGATGCTGGAATGCTGAATAGAGCTAGACTGAGACATGTGTTCATGAACTGATTATGAAAATTGAAACTTCAACTGTCTATGACATGCTGAGTAATCTAGACTAGACTCAAAGGCATCAAACCCAAGTCTATATTGATTACGCACTGATTCCACAACGTTCAGAATGAATGTCATGAATGAGTTACGAAGCTACAGAATAGAAATTCTGCAACTATTCAAGGAACTAGGCTTCACTATATTTCTGAGGCAATTGGTAACGTGGTAAAAGAAAAGTAGTGTAGGGAGAATCAATAAAATTCCCAAACATAGAGAGTTAGCCTCACATACCTCAATTTCACCCTTAGTCATACTACAATGATCCACAACACTAAGAACCTTCAATCTACAATAGAACATCCAATGGAACCAATATTAGTAACAAATTCCATAACTTAAGCCATTTAGGCATATTATCAAACACCTTGTAGGCATAAATCTCTACATCTCATCACCATATAGTTAGTTCATCTAATTACCACCATGCATCAACAATTTATCCCACCATCATGATTAACCAATTAATAACTTCCAACATCACATATATGACCATCCATCCACACCAACCAATAAAATTCCATCAAATATGCATCTTTTAATCTCTACTATAGTTATGTAATTAAATTGGGAACTTATGGCTTCCAATCACCATAACAAGAGTTCTATTACTTATTCATACTCATATTCCTTTAATAAATCCATACATGTAAGTCTAAGGGTGTAGGATTTACCTTTTTTTGAATACTTGTTTGTTATGGGTACGTGAATTGTGAACTAACATGGATATATAAATACCGAACTGGCACAAATTATCGAGGGTTGAACTAACGTGAATATCTTCTCACTGAACCTACATCAATACCTGAGTATTAAGCTATCATGAATATCTGAGTACTGGACTGGCATGAGTATCCGAGTATTGAACTGACTTGAATGTTATAACATGAGATTTGAATATTGAAAACATAAATGTCGTGACATGAGATTTGAAAACTGAAAACACCAATGTCGTGACATGAGATTTGAATACTGGAAATTTGAATATTATAAGATGACACGTGAAATACGGGTGTACAACTGCTAATTATGGTGGAAATTCTAACTCATAAGCTACTTACCCGATCCTTCATAGGATCCTATATGAGTCGATGTATCAGGGATTGAGCTTTCCTTTCTTCCCAAATCTTATAACACCTTTCATAGGCAAAACTTTTTGAAACACCCAATCATCAACTTGAAACTCTAGGTCTCTATGTTGCATGTTCAAATAGGACTTTTGGCAACTCTGAGCTGTCTACAAATGCAACTTGACTTTTTCCATAGACTGATTGACCAAATCTGGTCCCAGCAACTCCGCTTCGCCAACTTTGAACCAACTAATTGGCAATCTAGACCTTCGCCCATAAAAATCATGCTTTTAAAATGAGCGAGATAATCCTATTATAAGGCCCATATTTACCATCTCCACTAAAGGATGTCTTTGTTCTGAGATAAACACTTGGTTTTCTGCTGCTCGACTTTCACTTGCTGACAATTCAGACACTTGTCCACAAAGTCTGCAAGTCTCTTTTCATGTCGTTCCACCACTAAAACTCCTTAAGATCATGATACATCTTTGGGAAACCTAGGTGGATAGAATACCAGAAATTATGGGCTTATAACATCTTCCTCCCTCGCTAAGTCCATCTATGGTTGGAACACACAATCTATCCTGGTACCTCAATGTAACATCATCTCCCCCTTGTTCAAAAGCCATCATCTTATGCATGTGAATCTCCTACTTCAGCTACAACAAGTAGGGATCATCAAACTGTTTCTCCTTCACTTCGACTACTAAGGAGGAACAGGTCCTATTCTAGACAACAACTCCACTATCTTTGGTGTCCGAAAGTCAAACTCCTACCTTGGCTAAGCACTGAACTTCTTTCAACATAGTTCTCTTGTCTACCTCATTCATGAGCTATACTTCCCACACTTGATTATCTTCTTAAGCACTTCCTAAAAACACTTATAGTATTGTTGTGTGATAAGTCACTGACCACTACTCGGAATATTAGAGTCTCGTGCAATGGCACTACCCTCGTAATACATAACTGGGCATGATTTTATAGCTTTTCTGCAATCACTTTATCATCAATAACTAAGCTCGGTGGTCATTCTACACAGTTTGTGTTTCTTACACATGCTAGACATATTCCTTGTGGTAATTATACAATTTTCCCTCATTACCCAACTGATTTTCTTTTTCATATCCATGCTAACTATTCAGGTTTCAAATCTCTAACTGGACTTACTGAAAATTTTTGCTTCGCCCCTTAGACCAAAGGTCTTATACTTGCAGATCCTTCTATTTTTGTTGGGATCCAAATAACCTTCCTTATTTTCTACAATTCTTTGCACTCTACGTCAATGACGACTCATCTCCCAACTTACTTCTAAGCTAGGAAAAACTAAATTATTCACATAACGAAAATCTAATGTACTCACACCTATCATACACAATCTTAATAATTTAACTCTGCTCACACTGTCAATCTTGGAGTAACCACATTTTGATAATTCCTAAAGGCTATTCTTCGATAGCATGCTCTCTCACTATTAGCTGATTTTTTCCCACTGCCACTATTCTTCGGGTTTAACTTAAACTCTTTGGGTTCTATCATGCGTTTGGTGTTTCAAACTGTTACCCACTCACTAGTGTTAATCTGGATAAGTTAATAAAATCTAACCTCTACTAGCTCTGTGAAATTGCTAATTCACTGTATTTACTCTAAACTTATTTACTATTCTTTTACTAACCACCTGCTAGAAGCATGTTTTCTTGCTCTGCGTTGAATAACTAAAGTGAAGCATAAGGTTATTTCTAACTTACCTCACCATCCGACCATATTGTGCGATCGCACAAAATCTTTTTTTTGTACTATGTACATGGATCACACTTAGGGAAATTTCATCTGTATTAAATAAAATTGGAATATCTAACCCCAAAATTTCTATATGCTTCAAAATCATATCAAACTATAAACGTTCGGGGTAAACACTTAGCCACATAACCTAAGGGAAACTGTTATATCCTTTATCTCACAATACTACCTACTTCTTATAGTAACTTACAAAGGTGGTACTTTCTAGTTCTAGTATGAATAAATATAAACAACTTAAAATTATTCCCTAAATTTCAATATCGGTTGCTATATGTTCTGATTTTCGTACACCATATCTTCTTAGTCATATGCATGAGTCGTCATAAAAATACCTCTCTGGTAATATCGAACATTTCTGACTGCTAGGAATTTTTCCCTTAGTCTCTTTTTTTGTCCAAAACTATAATGACCAATTCTAGGCCAATTGCGGTCAAATTCTTAACCTGCTATACTGTAAGGTCTGACATTTAATTATTATCATCCAACTTGTGGCGCAATTGCTAATAATTAAAAATGAAATTGTTCTGTGAAGTAAAATATATACGGATACACTACCACACACAAACATGTCCTTCAGAGTATATCATTATCTTATATCACTTCTTGCGCCATCCGGTGAGTCTTGGCTTTAATCCAGGCCTAAAATATGCGAAGATTTCGCTACAATCACTGTTACTTACATTTTCTTTTAGCACCCATAGGCATCACTGCATACTCACCAGTCACCAGAATTTTGATACACTGAAAATTGGAGATCTGGTATCTGAATAACTGATAACTGGCATACTGAATAACCATAAACTTGCTGACTGAAAGACTATATAACTGTTAATTGAGGTAAACTGATAACCATAAGACATGATAACTGCTTTTGTGCTTTTTGATAAAGTTATGCTGTAATCTATACTACTATCCATTGCATCCCACTTTTAACATCCTCTCAAGTCTCATATTTACCAATATGTACTCCATAATTATACCCAATGGGCAATTATCCTCTCTAGGACCTAGGTTTCTCCTGCGAGTCGCTTGGGTAAAATACATTTGGAATTCGATAGGAAAAGAAGGTTAACTATTGCTCTAAGCTTCATGGCACGATCTAGAGTAGAAAGAAATGAGACAATCTTGGATGTCTTGGTAGTTAACCATTTATATGAGTGGCCGACACACACATATAAAGGAAACTCCACTGGACACGGCTTCATAGGCTCCCTAGGACTATTGAATCTTGTGCTCTGATACCAAGCTTTGTCACGCCCTGAACCTAGGCCTGGACGTAACACGCCACTAGGTGCCGGACTAAATGTGAGCGAGCGAACCAACTGGCTGGCTGAATGAACATGTGATATCATAACATACTAAATACGGAAGATAAACTAACACATGCTGATATACTGGAAGTCTGAATGATAAAAGTGAAAATGTGGAAACACTAATACAAGTCTGAAACATGTCTGTAGCCAACATTGCTTAACACAAAAAGCTTGTGACTCTGTCTAATTGATACTCTAGTCTATGAAGCCTCTATTTGAGTACTGAAAACACTGACTCTCTGTAAATACTAAAGACTGTAGTAATGATAATGCCTCGAAAGAACTGGGGATCACCAAATAGCTGGTACGAGAATCCTAGCGCTCTGAAACGTCAACTTGTAAATCATTACCTGCATCGTGAGATGCATTCCCCGGGAAAAAGGGACGTCAGTACATTTGAATTGCATTGGTATGTAAAGCAAATGAAAGAAAATTATAAATGCCGAAACTGAAACTAAGCTGATAACTGAGAATTGATAATTGATAACTGCAATGATAACTATTGAAACTGAAACTGAAATGATAACTGATAACTGATAACTGGTGTGATAACTACTAACTGAACTGATAACTGATAACTGAAATGATAAAGGAAGTAAGGATATAAATACTCCCTCTTTTGAATGATGAACAACCTGCTTATCTGAATAAGCTACGGCCTCGGGCCCAATATATATGTGCACAAGCTGCCGCCTCACGCCTAAGTATAGGTATACATAGCTATGGCCTCAGGCCCAAAAATGCATAAAGCATAAACTACGGCCTCAGGCCCAAGTATGCATAAAGCATATAAACTACGGCCTCAGGCCCAAATACACATGTTCAATATTCAAGAACCGAGAATCATACTGAAATACATGATACAGAAATATTGAACCATACTGAGTTACATGATGCTGGAATGCTGTATAGAGCTAGACTGAGACATGTGTTCATGAACTGATTATGAAAATTGAAACTTCAACTGTCTATGTCATGCAGAGTAATCTAGACTGAGACTCCAAGGCACCAAACCCAAGTCTATATTGATTACGCACTGATTCTACAACGTTCAGAATGAATGTCATGAATGAGTTACGAATCTAGAGAATAGAAGTTCTGCAACTATTCAAGGAAATAGGCTTTCACTATATTTCTGAGGCAATTGGTAATGTGGTAAAAGAAACGTAGTGTAGGGAGAATCATTAAAATTCCCAAACATAGAGAGTTAGCCTCACATACCTCAATTTCACTCCTTAGTGATACTACAATGATCCACAACACTAAGAACCTTCAATCTACAATACAACATCCAATGGAACCAATATTAGTAACAAATTCCATAACTTAAGCCATTTAGGCATATTATCAAACGCCTTGTAGGCATAAATCTCTACATCTCATCACCATATAGTTAGTTCATCTAATTACCACCGTTAATCAACAATTTATCCCACCATCATGATTAGCCAATTTATAACTTCCAACATCATATATATGACCATCCATCCACACCAACCAATAAAATACCATCAAATATTCATCTTTCAATCTCTACTATAGTTATAGAATTAAATTGCGAACTTATGGCTTCCAATCACCATAACAAGAGTTCTATCACTTATTCATACTCATATTCCCTTAATAAATCCATACATGTAAGTCTAAGGGTGTAGGATTTACCTTTTTGGAAGAAATCTTGTAAAACCCTCCTTTGAGTTCTTAAAGAAATTTCTTGAAGACCTAAGTATTTTATGTGTAGATTTCATCAATATTAGTGTAGAAATTCTGGAATTTCACACTAAGATAGTGGGGATTGCGTACCTTGAATATGGGAGGGGTTGGAGGTCTTGAGAGAGTGTAGGAAAACCCTAAAAGTCGTCCAAAAGAAATGGGGGAAGTTGGACCCTGAAATTGTGTTTATAGGCCCAAATTTTGGATGCGGCCTCGTATGCTTCGCATCCCCACTTCACTCCTCTATGGAGCTTGGATGCTGACCCGGATGCTATGGCAGCACTTCACTGCCAGCCCCTCTTTTCGGACGTAGCCTCGGATGTTTCGCATCCGCGCAGTCCTCCGCCAGCCTTTGGTGATTTGGTCATAACTTCTTGTAGGAAAGTCCAAATGACGAACGGTTGGAAGATTTAGAAACTAGACTCGAAGAACTTTCATTTGATTGGTTGTGTATCACATAGCACCTTATATATATGTAGTTATGCTCATCCAAAGTGTGGTCTTGTGCTTACCCATTTGGAATTTTAGACTTTCATGTAGTTTTAAAACTTGGCTTAGAGTTAGGTCTCTCCTTGGACCCCAAATTACTTATGATATACCTCGTACACTTATTATCATGTACAATTGATAACCATAATATAAATAGTCCTCGTCCACACACAGCTGATTCATATTTTTGGAGTGTTACATTACCCATACTTATCCTGATAGGGCTTAACATGTCTAAAAGATCACATTAATAGGGTGTTACAGCCGAGGGCCTGTGTTGTGAAGATACTATTGGATCGGGCTGTGCGCCGCAGCATGTGGTACTGACTGTGATATGTGAGAGGCCGACGACCAGATCTATTATGCCACGAGGTGGCTTGTGACTGATATTAGGCCGAGAGCCTGTTCATTATGCCACAAGATGGCTCGTTGTTTCGCTTGGGCCGTAAGGGCCCCTCCCAGAGTCTGTACACTCCCAGTGACCGCGGGTACCCAGTTTGTGATATGATACAGCCCGAGGGGCTGATGTTGTTCCATGTTATTACCCGAGAGGCTGGTTCTGTTGGTATTTTGCCCGAGCGGCCGATTTGGGTTTCTATCTTTTCTACTTGTTTTCATTCACTCGTTTGAACTGCTGAAAGATGTTTTAAAGAGATTTTTCTGAACTAAGAAGTTTTTATGAGCTTTTACTGCTTTACTGTATTATGCTGGTTTTACACTGCCTCATTGTAGCATTTTGTTGTGTATTTACGTGTTTTCTTTTCGCTCAACTGCTTTTACTACTATTACTTACTGAGTTGGCATACTCACATTACTCTACACCCCTGTCTGCAGATGCAAGACTCTCGGGTCACGCTAGCGAGGGCTGATTGCTTCCATCAAGCTTGTTTGGAGTTGACTAGGTAGCTGCTCGGTGTTCGCACCCCAGTGCTTCTCCTTCCTACTTTTATTTTGTTTGTTCTAGCTTCGTATTGGACTATGTTGTCTTTTCAAACTCTTAGACGGATTTTAGATGCTCATGACTGGTCACACCCCGATGTCGGGCCGTGTTTGTTTCTACATTTGTTTATTTCGCTCAATTTTTGTATTTATCACTTATTAATGACTTAATTAATTGTTATTACAACTGTTAATTGGTTTGGGGGTTTGTGTCGGCTGGCCTTATTTTACGATAGGCGCCATCACGACCGGGTCCGGTTTGGGGTCGTGACAAGTTGGTATCAGAGCCTAGGTTACATAGGTCTCACGAGTCATGAGCAGGTTTAGTAGAGTCTCACGGATCGGTACGGAGACGTCAGTATTTATCCTCGAGAGGCTATAGAACCTTTAGGAAAACTTCATATTCTTGAAATTCTTGTCGTGCAAATCTATTGATCCGAGTACTAAACTTCTGTTATTCTATTCTCTCATAGATGGTGAGGACACGAGCGACCGGTCAAGATGGACGACCATCAGTACCTCCACCTGGGGCCACTAGAGGCCGAGGACGCGGTCGAGGCCGTGGTAGGGGCAGAGGTGTAGCCCGCACAGCAGCTAGGTTAGCACCTGCAGATCCACCAGCCGCCCCAGTTTAGGATCAGGTCCCAGTTGTGGACACTCCAGCAGCACCAGCACAAGCACCAGCTATGCCCATTCTAATTCTAGGGCTTCAGGAGACCATGGCCTAGATCTTGACCGTGTGTACGAGTCTTGCTTAGGTGGTCATTGTTTCCACTGCCGCAGCCACTTCTCAGGCCAGGGGAGGTACTCAGACTCCCGCCGCCCGCACAACCAATCAGGTTGTTTAGTGATTGCAGACACCGGAGGCACCACTAGCTTAGCCGATGGCAGCTGCTCAGGATTATGTAGCTCCAGTTATGCCAGAGGACGAGCAGTGCATATTGGAGAGGTTTGGCAGACTCTAGCCTCCTACTTTCAGTAGTGCAGAGGGCGAGGATGCCCAAGGTATCTTGGATAGATGTCAGAGGATTCTTCATCAACCAGTGGGGTCGCATTCATGACTTTTCAGTTTACGGAAGCTGCCTTCACTTGGTGGGAGGCATATGAGATGCGTAGGCCTGTTGGTGCGGCACCTCTTACTTGGCAACAGTTCTCCGCTCTCTTTTTGGAGAAGTATGTGCCACAGTCTCGCAGGAAGGAGCTGTGTAGGCAGTTCGAGCAGTTGCGACAGGGGGATATGACTGTGACACAGTACAAGATGAGGTTCTCAGATTTAGCTCGTCATGCTATTTGGTTGGTTGCTACGAAGAGAGAGATGATCAGGAGGCTCGTGGATGGCCTCACACATCAGCTTTGGATTCTTATGACTAGAGAGAGGGTGTTAGGTGCTACGTTTGAGGAGGGTGTTGATATTGCTCGTGAGATTGAGTCAGTTCGTCTCTAGAAGCGCGAGGAGAGGGAGGCCAAGAGGCCTCGAGGACATGGTAGTTTTGGGGGTGCCCCTTCGAGGGGTCTGTTTCAGCACGGCAAAGGACGCCAGTTCAGGCATGCTCAGTCAGCACGCCTAGGTTATCATGGGGCATCATCGGGCCATGGTTCTCATGGTTCTCAGCAGGGTCATTCCTCACATAGTGCCCTTCCAGCCCAGGGTTCATCCCGTGCTCCATCAGTTTAGGACTTTTCTGTGCCAGGTCCGTCTGCTAGTCATTCTGGTGCTAGGGGTCCTTTTCAGTCACCGTCTCTGGTACCAGGAAGTTTTTATGAGTGTGGAGAGTTGGAACGTATGTGGAGGCAGTGTTCTTGTCACCTTGGGGCTTCGTCGCAGCAGAGGGGTTAGCCCTCGACTTCGGCACCAGTTACTTTACCATCCACCCAGCCAACTAAGTGTGGAGGACAGTCATCTAGGGGTCGCCCAAGAGGGGTAGGTCGATCCGGTGGTGGTCAGGCCCATTTCTATGCACTTCGAGCTAGACCTGATGCTGTTGCTTCAGAGGCGGTGATTACAGGTATTATCTTAGTCTGCCGTAGAGATGCCTCTGTGTTATTTGATCTTGGCTCTACGTTCTCTAATTTTGCCCATTATTTTGCCCATTATTTGGATACGCCCTACGAGTCTCTCGTTTCTTCTGTTCATGTCTCTATTCTGGTGGGCGATACTGTTGTGGTAAACCGTGTGTACCGATCGTGTGTTGTGTCTATTGGGGCTCTGGAGACCCGAGTGGATCTTCTGTTGTTATGTATGGTAGACTTCGATATGATATTTGGCATGGATTGGTTATCTCCGTGCCGGGCTATTTTGGACTGTCATGCCAAGACAATGATGTTAGCTATGCCGGGTGTGCCACGGATTGAGTGGCAAGGTTTGTCTGATTATGTTCCCAGCAGGGTAATCTCATTCTTGAAGGCCCAACGTAGGGTTTAGAAAGGTTGTCTTTCATACATAGCATTTGTGACGGATGTCAGTACAGAAACACCCAACATTGATTCTGTTTCGATTGTGAGGGATTTTCCTGATTTGTTTCCTGCATACCTACCAAGTATGCCACCGGATAGGGATATTGATTTTGGTATTGATCTGGTGTCGGGCACTCAGCCCATTTCTATTCCACCGTAGCGTATGGCACCAGCGGAGTTGAAGGAGCAACTTCAGGAACTCCTTGATAAGGGGTTTATTCGGCCTAGTGTTTCGCCATGGGGTGCACTTGTGGTGTTGTTGAACAAGAAGGATGGCACCATGAGGATGTGCATGGATTACAAGCAGCTAAACAAGGTCACAATTAAGAACAAGTATCCCCTGCCTCGCATTGATGATTTGTTCGGCCAATTTCAGGGAGCGAGGGTGTTCTCCAAGATTGATCTTCGCTCAGGGTATCACCAGTTAAAGATCAGGGACTCGGATATTCTCAAGACAGCCTTCAGGACTCGGTATGGTCACTATAAGTTTCTTATGATGTCTTTTGGGTTGACCAATGCCCCAGCAGCATTCATGCATTTGATGAATGGCGTATTCCAGCCTTATCTCGACTCGTTCGTTATTGTTTTCATTGGTGATATTCTGGTGTACTCGAATAGTAAGGAGGAGCACGCAGAGCATTTGAGAGTGTTGTTGCAGATATTGAGGGAGGAGAATCTTTATGCAAAGTTCTCCAAATGTGAGTTTTGGGTGAGTTTAGTGGCTTTCTTGGGGCACGTGGTGTCCAACGAGGGTATTCAGGTCGATCCGAAGAAGGTAGAGGCGGTTCAGAGTTAGCCCATATCGTCCTTAGCCACAGAGATTCGTAGCTTCCTTGGTTTGGCAGGTTATTAATGCATGTTTGTTCAGTGATTTTCATTTATCGCATCGCCCTTGACCAAGTTGTATCAGAAGAGTGCTCCATTTTAGTGGTCAGATGAATGTGAGGAGATCTTCCAATGGCTCAAGACTGCCTTGACCACCGCTCCTATATTAGTATTTCCATCAGCTTCAGGTTCATATACAGTGTATTGTGATGCTTCGAGAGTGGGTATTGGATGCGTATTGATGCATGAGGGTAGAGTTATTGCTTATGCTTCTCGTCACTTGAAGCCCCACGAGAAGAACTACCCTGTTCATGATTTGGAGTTGGCTGCCATTGTCCACGCGTTGGAGATTTGGAGGCATTATCTGTATGGTGTGTCATCCGAGGTATTTACTGATCATTATATCCTCCAGCACTTGTTCAAGCAGAATGATCTCAATTTGAGGTAGCAGCGATGGTTGGAGCTCCTAAAGGATTATGATATACTATTTTGTACCATCCGGGGAAGGCCAATGTGGTGGCCGATGCTTTGAGCCGAAGGCGGTGAGTATGGGGAGTTTGGCATATATTCCTATTGGGGAGAGACCACTTGCAGTTGATGTTTAGGCCCTGGCCAATCGGTTCGTGAGGTTGGATATTTCGGAGCCCAGTCAGGTATTAGCTAGTGTGATTTCTCGGTCTTCTTTATATGATCGCATCAAAGAGCACCAATATGATGATCCTCAATTGCCTGTCCTTAGGGACAGACTTCAGCACGATGATGCCAGAGATGTGACCATTGGAGATGATGGGGTGTTGAGGATGCAGGGCCGGATATGTGTGCCCAATGTAGTTGGGCTTCGGGAGTGTATTCTAGAAGAGGCCCATAGCTCGCGGTATTCCATCCATCCGGCTACTGATGTATCAAGATCTGAGACAGCACTATTGGTTGTGAAGAATGAATAAGGACATTGTGGGATTTGTAGTTCGGCGTCTCAATTGTCAGCAGGTGAAATATGAGCATAAGAGACCGGGTGGCTTGCTTCAGCGGATGGATATTCAAAAGTGGAAGTGGGAGCGGATGACCATGGACTTTTTAGTTGGGCTCCCACGGAGTTTGAAGATGTTCGATGCTATTTGGTTGATTGTGGATCGGTTGACCAAGTCCGGGCACTTCATTCCTGTGTGTACTACTTATTCTTCAGAGCGATTGGCAGAAATCTATATCCGGGAGATTGTTTGTTTGCATGGTGTCCCGGTATCCATCATTTTAGATAGGGGCACTCAATTTACTTCATAGTTTTGGACGTCTGTACAGCGAGAGTTCGGTAATCAGGTTGAGTTGAGCATAGCTTTTCACCCTCAAACGGACGGGCAGTCCGAGCGCAGTATTCAGATATTGGAGGACATGTTGTGCGCTTGTGTCATTTATTTTGGAGGGTCATGGGATCAATTTCTACCGCCCGTAGAGTTTGCTTATAACAATAGTTACCAGTCGAGTATTCAGATGGCTCCATATAAAGCTTTGTATGGGAGGCGGTGTAGATCTCCAGATGGTTGGTTTGAGCCGGGTGAGGCTAGACTATTGGGTACAGACTTGGTACAGGATGCTTTAGACAAGGTAAAGGTGATTCAGGAGAGGCTTCGTACAGCGCAGTCGAGACAAAAGAGGTATGCTGACAGGAAGGTTCGGGATGTGTCCTACATGGTTGGTGAGAAGGTTCTATTGAAGGTTTCACCCATGAAGGGTGTTATGAGGTATGGGAAGAAAGGTAAATTGAGTCCTCGGTTCATTGGGCCTTTTGAGGTACTTCGGAGGATTGGGGAGGTGGCTTATGAACTTGCCTTGCCACCAAGCTTGTCGAGTGTGCACCTGGTATTTCATGTTTCTATGCTTCGGAAGTATGTGGACAATCTGTCGCATTTTCTGGATTTCAGCACGGTTCAGCTAGATGATGATTTGAGTTATGATGTTGAGCCGGTAACTATTTTGGGGCGTCAGGTTTGAAAGTTGAGGTCGAAGGATATAGCTTCAGTGAAGGTGCAGTGGAGAGATCGGCCCGTGGAGGAGGTTACTGGAAGACTGAGCGGGAGATGCGGAGCATATATCCTCACCTATTTGAGGCTTCAAGTACGTTTCTTGACCCGTTCAAGGATGAACATTTGTTTAAGAGGTGGAGGATGTAACGACCCGGCCAGTCGTTTCATGTGTTACCGCTCCGTTTCCCCCATTTTTGCTTTATTGTGCCTTGTTTATCCGTATTATGTGGTATCGGGTTAGTCGGTTTGAATCCGGATTGGTTATGGTAAGGTTTGAAATACTTAGTCTCTTTTGAATAAGCTTAAGTTGGAAAAGTCAACCGGATGTTCACATATGTGAAAAAGGGCTCGGATGTGAATTACGATGGTTCGGTTAGCTTCGGAGATGATTTGGGACTTAGGAGTGTGATTGGAATGTGTTTTGGAGGTCCGCAGTAGCATTAGGCTTGAATGGTGAGATTTTGATATAGGGTTCGGAATGGAATTCCGAAAGTTGCAGTAGCTCCATTGTGTCATTTGGGACGTGTGTGCAAAATTTTAGGTCATTCCGACGTGGTTTGATAGACTTTTTGATCAAAAGCGTAATTCGAACAATTTTTGGAACCTTAGGCTTGAATTCGATGTGTTTTGGTTGATTCGATGTTGTTTGAGGTGTTTTGAAGATTGGAATAAGTTTGAATAGTGGTATATGACTTGTTGTGCTTTTGGTTGAGGTCCCGGGGGCCTCGGGGTGATTTCGGATGGATGACGGAAGTTTGAGTTTGGTTTTGGCGGCTAAGATGTCCCATTGCTGTCACAATCGCACCTGCGGCAAGGGGACCGCAGGTGCGGACTCGCAGAAGTGCCCAATGGGTCGCAGATGCGTAGAAGGGCCATGGGAGCTGGGAGCGCAAAAACTAGCAGTTTGAGCGCAACTGCGATATCGCAGGTGCGGCTATTCGATCGTAGGTGCGGAATTGAGGGTTAAGTGAAAACCGCAGATGCGGTGCTTCTGACCGCAAAAGCGGTGGCGCAGAAGCGTAATTTAGGCCGCATGTGCCAAAACCCTGGGCCAGAAGTATATAAACCCTCCTTCGCGATTTTAAGACTTTCATCACCATATTAGATCGATTTTTGGAGCTTTTGGGCGATTTTTAAGAGAGAATCAGAGGGAACTTCGTTGAGGTAAGAATTTTGATCATAAAACTCGTTCCTATGGTGTTATTTCACTGATTTAGGCTTGAATTTCATGGAAAATAGTGAGAAAAATTGAAGAAACTAGGGCTTGAAATTGGAGACCTAGAATTTGGGATATGAGGACTCAATTTTGGTTGGATTTTGGTAAATGTGATATGCACGAACTCGTGGGAAGATAAGGATTCCACTGATGTTAATTTTGTCGAATTCCGAGACGTGGGCCCAGGGTCGAGTTTGGTTAATTTCGGGATTCGTGTCGTAAATTGATTATTTTCGCATGGGTTTCGTTCCCTTAGTATATGTTGACGTCATGATTCTAATTTTTGTTTAGATTCGACGCGAGTTGAGGCCGAGACGAGAGGCAAAGGCATCGCGGGCTAGAGATTGTACTAGTTAGAGGTAAGTAATGATTGTAAATGTTGTCCTGAGGGTATGAAACCCCGGATTTCACATTGTTGTGCTATTTGGAGGTGACGTAGACGCTCGCTGGATGACGAGTGTGGGGTCATGCACCGTTGGGGATTGTGACTTAATCCGTCCCGCATGACTGTTTATCTGCGTATTTGATTGAAAATTGTTTGCTATCATCACGTTTTGGAGTGAATGCCATGTTTGGGGCCTCGTGCTCGGATTTTTACTACTATTCCTCACTGTTTTGCCTTAGTATTTGTATTCAGTCATGCTATATCTTACTATTTTTTCATAACTCAGCCACCTTTACTCGTTTGTGATATTTTAAATGATATTTTGGGCTGAGCATCATATTTTACTGTTGCCCGTGTGGCTTGTGAGATTCTGACTGAGTAAGG
Source organism: Nicotiana attenuata (assembly GCF_001879085.1). Lineage (NCBI taxonomy): Eukaryota > Viridiplantae > Streptophyta > Magnoliopsida > Solanales > Solanaceae > Nicotiana > Nicotiana attenuata. The sequence continues at coordinate 184,571 of NW_017670749.1, forward strand.
CCGAGGGCCTGTGTTGTGAGGATACTATGGGATCGGGTTGCGCGCCTCAGCATGTGGTACTGATTGTGATATGTAAGAGGCCGAGGGCCAGATTTATTATGCCACGAGGTGGCTTGTGACTGATATGAGGCAAAGAGCCTGTTGATTATGCCACAAGATGGCTTGTTATTGCGCTTGGGCCGTAAGGGGCCCCTCCCGGAGTCTGTACACCCCTAGTGAGCACGGGTACCCAGTTTGTGATGTGATATAGCCCGATGGGCTATTGTTGTTCCATGTTATTGCCCGAGGGGCTGGTTCTGTTGGTATTTTGCCCGAGGGGCCGATTTGGGTTTCTGTCTTTTGTACTTGTTTTCATTTACTTGTTTGAACTGCTGAAAGATGCTTCAAAGAGATTTTTCTGAACTAAGAAGTGTTTATGAGCTTTTACTGTTTTACTGTATTGTGCTGGTTTTACACTGCCTTGGTGTAGCATTTTGCTGTGTATTTACATGTTTTCTTATCGCTCAGCTGCTTTTACTTTTATTGCTTAATTAATTATTATTACAACTGTTAATTGGTTTGGGGGTTTGTGTCGGCTGGCCTTATTTCACGAGAGGGGCCATCACGACGGGGTCTGGTTCGGGGTCGTGACAATGAAAGAAGCTCCAGGTGCGGTTGCAGTTGAAGAATCAATTTCAGCAAATGGAACAAAAGCTGTTAGTTTGGGGCGGACGCGTTTTCAAATGGCTAAGGCACGAAATACCTCTGGATCAGCTTTGAATGCCTCTGGATCAGTTAGTCTTAGAATACGCGTTCTCAAAGTGCTAACGAACGCGAAATTAGTGGTTCTCAAAGTGCAGAGGAACCAGAAGTTAATGTTTCTCAAAATAATATAAAGCCCACAAAAAAAGGAAGGTTTCTGAGTCAACTATTCATCAGAGAAGACATTCCAAATCCTATTCAAAGGTAAATGATATCACACCTTAATTATTAATAGATACTTTGTATAGTGTATACCCATGTGATATACTTATACATGTGTGTGTATTATATTGCAGCTTAATGCAAGTAGACCGAAACTTGGCAGTGACTTGAATTCTGAGATTGTTTGCAATTTGAAAACAAAATTATCGACAACACAACTTGAACTTATTAAGTCAACTTGTTTTGGATATTTGTTTGATTTTCCTAGTATAAAATTGCAAACACAGTTAATATACAATTTATTAACCAAGGAGGTTGAAAAAGGGAATGCGAATGAAATGGTGTTTCTTGTCAATGGGGCTAAGCTACGTTTTAGTTTGGCTCAGTTTGCTTGTGTGAGTCGATTAAATACCGGTGATCTACAGCTTTCTAGTGAAGCTACGCAAGAGAATAATCGTTCAATTGGAAAGTACTTTGTGGATTACCCTTCTGTTTCTAAAGAACACCTTGCGCATTATTTTCTTACGAAAACATTTGACTCTGATGACGATGCTATTAAGATGGCAGTGCTATTTGTTATAAATTCGTTCCTCTTTTCTATTAAGAAGATAAAACTGGTTGATAGGAAGTACTTGGACTTGGTTAACGAGGGTGATTACAATAGTTATCCATGGGGAACAGATGTATATGAGGAATCCCTGGAACAATATCAGGTATTTTGAATAAGCAGCGATAATATTATTGGATTTCGGGATTTCCTTATGCTATTCAGATATGGTTCTATGAAAGTTGTGGATATTTGCATAATTCTGTCGCGGTTCGTGTCGAATTAAATCTCCACAAATTCTTAGATGGAAGGTTACACGGCAGCTACAATTTGAGGAGTTAAATTACAAACTATATGGCTTATCTTCTGAGAAGGTAAATTAATTTCTTTTTGTTTTGTCATGTATTAATAGTTACTTTTGCTATATATAATTTTGTTAGTAAAATTTAGTAAAATGTATGTTTATATAGTTGAATTTAAGGAATATGTCTCTTGAGGATGAAATGGTGGATAATGTTGATGAGAAACACCTTAGTTCATATGATGATTTTGTTGATCGTCCACCTGAGACTTCAATAAGGCAGTGCAAAATGCTGATTATAATGAATGCAAAAAGGTAGCGGAAAGCTTCTAATGTTTTGGAGAGAAAGGGGAAAGATGGTAATAATCTTAAGAAGTAGCAGAAAGCTGCAAATGATCTTGTGTATCGTAGACATGAAACATCAAAAATGCAAAGTATGGGTGCTAATGATTTGGGGAAGCAGATGATGGAGAATGTCTCTGTCAATGATACAACTAAAAAAATAAAAAATTATTCTAAATTTTCGGCAGCAAATAATGACTTTGTCGATCCTACACCTGGAAAATAAAAAATGAAAAATAAAGCTGCAAATGATTGGGAGAAGAAGGTTGTGGAGAATATTGATGACAAACATCAAAGTATAGGCAACGCCTCTGTCAACGTACCACCTAAAGACAGTGAGTGGTATGTTCTGTTTAAGATTTTGCAAGATGGCCAAGTTGAATTGAAGAAATAAGTATCATTATTGAAGAAGGAATACAAGGATGAACTAGTGGTTTCAAAAAACTTATCTTGCAGAGAAATTTGTTGAGGTGTTTGATGCAATTGATTCAATGAAGAAGAGCACGTTAGAGGTATAGTAGTACATATTGTCTGTATTGTTTTCTGATTCTTGGTAGTTTTAAAGCTACTATCATTTTATTTAAACTTTTTGATGTAGTATCAACACAACAGAGATTTCAAAAAAGAAGCAGAAGGTGATGGTAATAGGATCCAGGATGCAGTCAATGAAAAAAAAGAAGGTATACTAGTATAGTGTGTATTATAGTGGAAGTGCGATGTCCAAAGGAATGTTGTCCAGTTTTATATACTTGATCAGTATAATTTAGACGATGAGTATAAAATATACGGTTTTTAATGCTTCAATTTCTGGCTCTGCAGAGGATTCACATGATATCAAATAACATGATGTCAATAATGAACATGGGAAATTAGAAGATTTTAATTTAGAAGTGATAGCGGAAGGGACTTTGGTATTGAAATGTAAAGTTGTATATTCAAATTTTTTATTTATATTTTCTGACATAATAATGTATATTTTATGTAGCATCTGGTTTTGTTGATGTTGTAATTCCGGATGAAGATAAATGGTTAGAAATGTGTGATTCAGATGCTCATAAATTAGCTGCTGAGCTTAGCAAAAAAAACAAATGAAGATATTCCATATGGTCAGATGAGTAAACAGTCGTGCGAGAAAGATGTTCCAGATGTAAAGGGTTATAAAAAATCATCAACCGAGATTATTCATGATTATGAGGTTGAGAAGACTGACTCCCAGATTGAGTGTCAGATTAATAATTTAACTTCTGAGGTAGTTAATCAGTCCATAGGTGTTGCTCCTGTGATGTCAGATATTTGAAAATCTTGTACACCTGAAGATGCTGCAACTTCTTCCTTGCCTATTCAGTCAAGTTGTGAAGGTGTCCAAGCTTATGAGGTTTTCAACGTGTCTAGTCAAGAAGATGCAACAAGAATAAGAAACCATGTTGTAGCTCATGTTATTGTGAAAGGGGATCATCCTTTTAAAACGTCAATTACAGAAGAAATTCTTGTATCAATTATTGATGAGTTTAGTAAGTTTGTTCAAACAAAGTCAATTCGAACTCGCAGGTAATTTTAGAGATTTATTTATGTTTTGATTGTATTTTCATTGAAATGATAGTTTGGACTATTATATTTATATACTAATTAAATCTTTTTAGAAAGAAGGTGTACAAAAAGAAGGATGATATACTGGAGGAACATTTTGATCTTGGAATTGTATCTACAGTTGAGAGGACATGGTTTTTTGAACTTCAATATGCTGGTATAGCTATCAATGACATGGTATGTCAACATACATTATTTTTTTGTTTTGTTTTAGTATCAGTATGTGAGTGTATATTCGATTAATGTCTGTTTTCTTTTTGTAGCATATTGATATTATAGTCTATTACCTCCGAAAAAAAGCAAAATATGGAAAAATAAGGATGACAACTACCGACAACTATTTCAGTTCTGCCATTGAAGAGGTGTAAAATAAATCAACCAAAGATAGCATGAATGTAAAAAATCAGATATTTGACTTGACAAAGAAATTAAGAGTGTATGTGCTTGGGTTTTACATTCTTTGTAACACCCCGTGGCTTTTGGTTGATTATGTTCTTATGCCAATCAATGTAAAACATGCATGGCATTGGGTGTTGAGCATTTTATCTTTACATGATGGCTGTTGTCGACGCCCCCTTTTTCTCTAAAACGAGATCGGGTTTACGACATTCGGGAAGACAACTCTATTCCCGTTTGGGAATTGGGTTTTCTGAATTTGAAGAGTCGCCACCTAATGATTAAGTGCATTAGGACACTAAAGGTTTTGAATTTGAAAACTAGAGTTCGGGTAAGGGCTAGAAATTATCTCGAGGGGAAGGTGTTAGGCACCCCTCAGGATCCACTAGTGTGGTTCCCGATCATGCTACAGTTGTGACTTTAAATGCAAACAACAAGTAGATAAGCAAGAATTACAAACACAAAGAGGGATTTTCACATAATGGTTGCAAGGGATTAAGGAAATTAAAGAAACTGAAATTTGATAGAGGAAGCAACTTTAAAAGCTTGAATAAAAGTGTAAAAGAGAAATTTTTACATAGTTGTTGCAAGTTAAAAGCAGTTTAAAAGCTGAAGTTTGGAAAAAATAAAATGGACAAATAAGGGAAAGGGTCCTAGGTTTATACATAATATGGATCACCCCACACAACACCCGGTAACCGTTTATACACGTGGTGTTATCGCGTGGTCATCATATCCATATCTACCCTTTCCCACCCCGTTAAGGTATTAAGCGCGAAATGGTATCTTTACCTATAGCATGCTATTACCCGTCCCAATCCTATCAGTCCCGGAGGCATTTGGGACTTCTAATCCTATCAAGGGAAGGAATTTTTGGGCTTTTTCAAGAGTCTAGAAAGGTAAAAATTCTAATGCGTCAAACAAAACATATAGGGCAGTTATGGGGTACACATAACAATTAAAGGCTCACATAAGCCTCCTCAGAATCACGAAAATGTAGTTTAGCATGCGTTACATATACTGGTTAGGTCTGATTTAAACTTAAACGTTAAGCGGACTGGTTCAACCTATAGTTTTAGACAAGAAATCCGCATTAGGTCCGCCTGGCTGCAATTATTGAAGACTGATGCAGTTACAGCTTTTACCCTAAGGCTTGCCTAGGTGAAACTTTATAGGCATGATATCTACTAGTTTCAGAAGAGAAGTAAACAGGTTACAGAAGAGTTGCTAGTTTTAATAGAATAATACAAGTTCTGCAATTAATAACGCGTTATTACTGAGAGATTACCTTAAAACGAGTGAGGTAATTCAGAATTGATTGACAGTTCCTATAGGCATATTTTCTAGCGTTGTTAATGTTAAACACTTTTATAGACATGGAAGAAAATGCAGAAACCTACAACATGATATCTAGGTGTTGCATTTTATTACGAACGTGACATCTGATTGCGTTTGGTTATTAAGACATATAAACGTGTTTGCCTAATGAGGAATGGATATGCAACAATCAGAAAGGACCTATAGGCATATTTTCTACATGCAGAAATCCTATAGGCAGGGTATCTATATGAGAACATGCTGAGATTAGAAATCATATAGACATGGTATCTATATGAAAACATGCTGAAAATAGCAATCCTATAGACATGTTATCAATATGAGAACATGCAGAAAAATAGAAATCCTATACACAGGTTTTCTACATGAGAACATGCTGAAAAATAGAAATCCTATAGACAGGTTTTCTACGTGAGAACATGCTGAAAAATAGAAATCCTATAGACAGGTTTTCTACCCCCTTTTTGCATACATGGTTACCCCCCTTTTCTTCACTTAACCCCATAAGTTATTACAAATTATTACAGACCAAATGAATCAGGCAGAAAAATAAAATTACATCAGAAATTTCAGCTGCATCCAAGGAACCTAATTCAGACTCGATATCTAACAATATGAGATGAACCAACTTCCAAGGTCAATTTTTGAAGCCTTTCTCTTATTTGGGATGTGTCAAAGTTTCAAGGAACTTCAAGAGTTCCAGGCAGTGCTTACATCCCAAATGTTATTGCAGAACAGATTAAAGTGCAGTGTGGAAGTGCCAGCCCTTAAGTGTCCAAGTTCGGAGGGAACTCAAGGTTCCCAAAGTAAGGCTCACAAGAGGGGGGCAGGACTTAAGGACTAGGAGTAAGTGTAAGTGCAATGAGAGGGAATAAGGGGGGAGCCAAGGCAGGTTGGTGGTCATGCCTAGCAACTAGGCTGCTGGCACACCCCTGACCAGCTTGTCAGCTCAATAAATTAGAGAGTTAGGACCTTTTGAATGTCAGGTTCAGCCATGGACAACAATTCATATGCTTCCAGGATATACCTAAACTCTATACACATAAGGGAATAGGGGAATATGAGATTGAAAGAGTCTAGGATCCAAAGGACCCAGTCTTAATCCATGACAATAACTTTGCATGTTGCCATGTCATAAAATACAGCCCAAATACATAAAGGGAATGGGGATAGGGATTCATTGCAACAACAGATAGCAAGACATAAGTATTTTTTTTAAAGTTGAACTCTATAAAGCAGTAAAAAAAGAAGCTTGTAAGTAAACACATTGTATTTGATGCTTGAATCAAAAGTAGGACATACCAGTTCAGAAGAACAAGTAGGGAGAAGCAGTAGATTTGGGGAAGCAAAATTACAATCAGGAAGCAAGAGTGTGAGTTTTACAAGAGAGTTGTGATGATTTTTAAAATCGCGTGTGTGCTAATGAAAGAGCAGGGTATTTATAATTGAAAACAGGTGTATCAAATAAGGCAAGGATCATAGTTTATTAATTATTAAGGAACTATGTACCAATTAAAATCAATCAGCCGGTAGACTCCCTTTAATTAAGGAGTCCAAATTCAAACGGTAATGGGCAAAAGTTATTTAAGGAAGGGAAATCAAGTAAATATCTCGTGCAAGGTAGGCAAACAAGGGTAAATACATAGAAGACATTTAAGGTAAAAGTCTAGTGGTACTTGGTTTGTAAAACAAGGAAAAGGAATCAGTAAAATAACCAGTAAAGAATCCAATTGAAAGCTTTGCTCGAGTCAGAAAAGAGGTAAAGGAAAGTATTAATTTAGGAAAAATCAGTAACAATCAAATAAGCAACATTAAAGGGATTCAAAATCAATTAACAGTTGGCAAAACATTTGAAAGAGAAGTTCTCGTATAAAAAACATAGGCATGTTAAGCAAGAGGGTTCCAAAATCACAAACGCAGAAAAAGGTTCAAATTCAATTCATAAACGCGAAGTGAGTTTGAGAGTTCAAGGTTTGAAAGTGGAACCCTTGTCCAAACATAAAACCAAATTAGCCAAAGGAAACCCCCAAATCTTAGGGTTTTTAAATTTGAATTTGACACAGAGATGAAGAGGCAAACCATTGGGATAGGCTCAGAGACTTTTTCAGAGTCTCATGAGAAGCATACAAGCACAATAGCAAAGAACATAGGAACCAGTACAGGAAACAAGTTTCAAGAAAGCTTGAAAATTGAACGAGTTCAGGTAGTGTAAACTTAAAGAAACAGTCGATAAAACACATCTAAAAAGAATCCAAACAAAGTTCGGTAAAGGCAACCAAAGGACTACAACTCAGTAGGAAAACACAATAGAGAAACACATGAGATAGGCATGTGAGAGCATACAAGAAAAACTTCATAATACAGCAAATATAAGAACACACGAAAAGGCATGCGAATAAAAAAAGAGCAAATAAGAACATAGCAGGGGTTGATTCTCACAAAGAAAAGGAGAAGAAGAAGAGTCAGAAATATTTTAAGAACTTTCCAGAAACCCTAATCGAAAAGAAGTGCTTTTTGAAAGAAAATCCGAGAAAACGTTTTAGCACTTAAGCGACGGTGCAAACATGTAATAGATCTAAAATAATCGAAGATAACCTCGATATTTAGGGTTCCAGACGAACCCTAGAGATGAGAAAGGCTTCGAAAATACACGATCTAAGCCGTATAATGTCATAAACATGCTCAAAATGCCAAGAGCCATTGGAGCAAGGCCGGAGATGGCCGGATCTTCGAATCAGTGAAGGCCTGAGTGAAGACCTTCAAGGTGTGTCCTCGATCCTTCGAACAACAGGCATGCAGAAGCCGTAGGAGGTGGGTATAGGCTGTCCATGGCCTGAGAAGCCATGGACTTCGGTGAAATCATGGTGGAACAAGGTAGGGGAACGCTAGGGTTCTGGGGAGGTCTAGAGAGAGTTTGAGAGATGAGAGTTCAAAGGCAGCGTATCTGATAGAATAGATTAGGGTTAGGGGGTGTGGAAATTAAAAAGGAAAGAGCGGATCATGGCCGTTGATCAAAATGATCAACGGCCAAGATTAAAAGAGGAATCGGGCGGGTCTGAAAATGGGTTATGGGTTTGGGTTGAAATTTGAAATTCGGTCGTTTGATTAGGGGTGGAATTGGGGGTTAAATTGAGGCTACAATTCCAATTGGAAATGGCTATGTATTAAATAACCAATTTCTCCCCTTTAATTTATATAAAAATAGTTAAATGATTTTAAAAACAAATTAAAATCATTGAACTAATTAATAATATATAAACATTAATCTAAAAATATTGGGAATAATTTTATAATTGTGAAATGCCATTAATCATAATATAGGCTATGATTGCAATTTTATGCGTTTTTAGTTTAAAAATATCAAATAAATTTGTAAAAATATGCAAAAATCACCTTTATTATATTTTGGTGTAAATATGAGGATGGAAATAAATCATTCACAAAAAATGGGAGTTTTAAGAATAATTATGGGATTTTATACTGCTAAAATAGATAATAAATCGAGTTTATGAATCTTAGAAAATTAGGGAAAAATACCAAAACTCTTGGCATGCTTATGTATGCATACACATACTATTTTGAGAATATTTTGAGTATATAAAATACATAGGAAAAAATTAGGTATCAACAACTGCCCCTCTTTACCCGGGAAGGATGAAAGAGTTGTCGGATAAAGATATGATGACCAATTTTGACCGAGAGAGACGGCTTGCAAAAGGTTTTGACCGAGCTCTGGTTTTTGGGCTGCCTACATATCCCTGGTTTTACAGGAATCAGGTCATATATAGTTCAGGATACATCGACAGAGTATGCCGATGGAGGTTTTCGAAGAGACGGGCGCAATATTTAGGTTGGGAAGGGTGGTCAGGGACTGATGGGTTGCGAGAACCGACGCGAGATTGCTCCTACTGTAATGGTCGTTGCCAGCTGATGTACTTGAAATTGAGTAATACAAACATATCGTGCGGAATTTTAAACGTGATGCAAGTTCCCATTGGACCATGAATGTTGTCTTTGGACGGTTAAGATGACGTCCTCAGACCATGACGTCCTGGGCCATGAAGCGCATAATAAAGGATTCGCAGGCTATGAAATGACGTTCTCGGGCTATGATAATGGTGCCTCCGAATCATGATGCCTTTGAATAATGATGTGTAGAATATAAAGCGGGGTCCTCGGGCCATGGCATGGCGTTCTCGGGCTATGAAGATGGTGCCTCCGAACAATGACGCCCTTGGACGGTTTGGTGGTATTTCAGCCTATGAAATGCAAGATTTGGCGGTATTTCAGCCGATGTGAAGGATAAATCCAAATGGCGATATTTCAGCCGAGAGAAATTAAATAAAGCTGGCGATGTTTCAGCCGATGTAGAAAATGTAAATGGCGATATTTCAGCCGACAGAAATTTAAATAAATCTAGCAATGTTTCAGCTAATGTAGAAAATGTAAATTGCGATATTTCAGCCGACAGAAATTTAAATAAAGCTGGCGATGTTTCAGCTGATGTAGAAAATGTAAATGGCGATATTTCAGCCGATAGAAATTTAAATAAAGCTGGCGATATTTCAGCCGATGAAAAGATTTAAGTGAAATTGGCGATATTTCAGCCGATGTAGGGATCTAAATAGAGTTGGCGATATTTCAGCCGATATAGAGATATAAATAAAGTTGGCGATCTTTCAGCCATGCAGATGGAGGTAGAGCTTAACCTCGGAAGGCAGAATGGTAGCCTTACGCAATGTAGAGAAATGCAGGATGGAGGTCGAGCTTAACCTCGGAATGCAGAATGGTAGCTTTATGCAATGCAGAGAAAAATGCAGATGGAGACAATGCTTAGTCTCGGAAGGCAGAATGGTAGCCTTATGCAATGCAGAGAAATGCAGGATGGAGACAGTGCTTAGTCTCGGAAGGCAGAAAGGTAGCCTTATGCAATGCAGAGAAATGCAGGATGGAGACAGTGCTTAGTCTCGGGAGGCAGAAAGGTAGCCTTATGCAATGCAGAGAAAAATGCAGATGGAGACAGTGCTTAGTCTCGGAAGGCAGAAAAGGTAGCCTTTATGCAATGCGAAAAAAGCAGATGGAGACAATGCTTAGTCTCGAAAGGCAGAAAAGGTAGCCTTATGCAATGCAATAAATAAAGGTGAGGAGTAACGAAATCTCTTAGCTGATGGAAGATGGTCGGTAGTTGATCGTCATTGTGGCTGCTGAGAATGTCGTGCGCGGATAGCACTTGTAAGTGGGCGATGATTTTGAGAGTTGTATTCCTGAAAAATATGAGTTTGTAATCATATCTGATGACTTTATGTCTGGGGTGCCTGCATCCAAAGAAAAATCGTGAGTTTTGTAAAGGGGAAGGTTAGTTCATCTTCCTGTGGACCTCGCTTGTCCTACTCGGCTCTTGCTTCAATTGGGATAGCGTCGCTAAACAAAGCAAATTTGATAGTAGCCATGCATGACTTAGCAAAATAATAAAAATATGATGTAAATACATAATAGGTAAAATGGTTTTAGATGAACCGATGGCTGTGACACGGTTCAAGATATTGCAACCTTTTTTTCTCCGGAATTTTGAGGGTCCTCCTCAAAATTCTGCCCCAGTTTACTGGGCTGGTGCTTCTGACGGCTGCGCGTGATGATTGGCGAAGATCAACTTCGGAATTTTGAGGGTCCTCCTCAAAATTCTTCCCCAGTTTCCAGTATCGGGGGAAATGAAAATTTTATTGAATTGTGACCGAACCCATAAGGCTGCCTACGTATCCCCTCTTAAACGGGAATCAGGTTAGGCGTAGTTCAAATTACATCATAAAGGAATCATAATGGTTACACATAGTATCGCTTCACTACATCCGAATTGATCGGCTTTGGCCAGACTTCTCCATCCATTTCTGCGAGTATGAGGGCTCCCCCGGTTAGAACCCGGTGAACCATGTACGGACCTTGCCAGTTAGGAAAAAACATTCCTTTGGCTTCGTCTTGGTGTGGAAAAATCTTCTTCAGTACTAACTGCCCTGGTGCGAATCGTCTTAGCTTGACTCTCTTGTTGAAGGCTCTGGTCATTCTGTTCTGATAAAGCTGACCATGGCAAACTGCATTCAGTCTTTTCCCGTCTATAAGGGCTAGCTGCTCGTAGCGACTCTTTACCCATTCTCCATCTTCAAGTTCTGCTTCCCGCATAATTCTCAGGGAGAGAATCTCTACTTCGACTGGGATGACTGCCTCGGTACCGTAAACCAGCATATAAGGAGTTGCCCCAATTGATGTGCGGACTGTGGTACAGTATCCCAATAGAACAAATGATAGCTTCTCATGCCACTGATTCTGTTTTTCTATCATTTTCCTCAGTATCTTCTTAATGTTCTTATTGGCTGCTTCTACAGCTCCATTCATTTGGGGTCTGTAGGCTGTAGAATTCTTGTGCTTAATCTTAAATGTCTCACACATTGCATTCATCAGATCACTCTTGAGATTGGAATCATTGTCAGTGATGATTGACTCTAGGACGCCGAACCGACAAATGATACGGTCACGAACAAAGTCTGCCACAACCTTCTTGGTTACCGCCTTATATGATGCTGCTTCGACCCATTTGGTGAAGTAATCAATTGCCACTAGAATGAACCTGTGCCCGTTTGATGCGGCAGGCTCGATAGATCCGATGACATCCATTCCCCAAGCGGCGAACGGCCATGGTGAGCTTGTTGCATTGTGGACCGCGTATATGAGCCCTGTGTGATAACTATTGGGGGTCTAAAGACCTGTGTAGACCTTTTGCTGCTTAATATGGTTGATTTTGACGTGATATTGGGTGTGGATTGGTTGTCTCCACATCATGCTATTTTAGACTATCACGCTAAGACAGTGACGTTGGCTATGCCGGGGTTGCCACAGATTGAGTGGCGAGGTTCACTGGACTGTGTTCCCAGTAGAGTGATTTTATTCTTGAAGGCCCAGCGGATGGGTGGGAAGGGGTGTTTTCTAATTTGTCCTTTGTAAGGGATGTTAGTGCAGAGACTCCTACTATTGATTTGGTTCCGGTTGTAAGAGATTTTTCGGATGTGTTTCCTATAGACCTATCGGGCATGCCGCTGGACATATATTGACTTTGTTATTGATATGGTGCCGGGCACTCAACCCATTTCTATTCCACCGTATCGTATAGCACCGGCAGAGTTGAAGGAATTTAAGTAGCAGCTTCAAAAACTTCTTGATAAGGGGTTTATTCGTCCTAGTGTGTCACCTTGGGGTGCACCAGTTCTATTTGTGAAGAAGAAGGATGACACAATGAGAATGTGTACTGATTATAGGCAATTGAACAAAGTCACAATCAAGAACAAGTACCCTTTGCCTCGTATTGATGATTTATTTGACCAGCTTCAGGGTGCGAGGGTGTTCTCCAAGATTGATTTGAGGTTGGGGTATCACCAACTGAAGATCAGGGACTCGGAAATTCTTAAGACAACCTTCAGGACCCGATATGGTCGTTATGAGGTCCTTGTGATGTCTTTTGGGCTGACTAATGCCCCAACAACGTTCATGCATTTGATGAACAACTTGTTTCAGCCTTGTCTTGACTCATTTGTTATTGTATTCATTGATGATATTCTGGTGTACTCTCGTAGCAAGGAGGAGCATACCGAGCATTTACGAATTGTGTTGCAGCGGTTGAGGGAGGAGAATTTTTATGCTAAATTCTCCAAGAGTGAGTTTTGGATCAGTTCAGTGGTGTTCTTGGGGCACGTGGTGTCCAGTGAGGGTATTCAGGTTGATTCGAAGAAGATAGAGGCGGTTGTGAGTTGGCCCAGACCGTCCTCAGCTACAAAGATTCAGAGCTTTCTTGGTTTGGTGGGTTATTACTGTTGGTTCATCCAGGGATTTTCATCTATTACATTGCCTTTGACTAAATTGACCCAAAAGGGTGTTCATTTCAGTTGGTCAGATGAGTGTGAGGCGAGCTTTCAGAAGCTCAAGACTGCCTTGACCACAGCTCTAGTGTTAGTGCTACCATCAGCTTCTAGTTCTTATACTATATATTGTGATGCTTCTTGGGACGACATTGGGTGTGTCTTGATATAGGAGGGTAGAGTGATTGCATATGTTTCACGCTAGTTGAAGCCCCATAAGAAGAACTACCTTGTTCATGATTTGGAGTTGGCGACCATTGTTCACACGTTGAAGATTTGAAGGGATTATCTCCATAGTGTGTCTTGTGAGGTGTTTACTGATCATCGTAGCCTCCAACATTTGTTCAAGCAGAAGGATCTCAATTTCAGGCAGCGGAGATGGTTGGAGCTGCAAATGGACTATGATATCACTATTTGTACCACCCGAGAAAGGCCAATATTGTGGCCGAGGCCTTGAGTAGGAAGGCAGTGAGTAAGGGAAGTCTTGTGTTTATTCCTGTTTGGGAGAGACCTCTTGCAGTTGATGTTCAGGGTTTGGCCAACCAGCTTGTGAGATTGGATATTTTGGAGCTTAGTCAGGTCGTAGCTTGTGTGGTTTCTCGGTTTTCCTTGTTTGATCGTATCACAGAACGCCAGTATGATGATCCTCATTTGCTTGTCCTCAAGGACATGGTTCAGCCTAATGATTCTAGGGATGTGACTATTGGAGATGATGGGGTATTGAGGATGCAGGGCCGATATGTGTGCCTAATGTAGATGTGCTTCGGATGTTGATTCTGGAGTAGGCCTACAGCTCGTGGTATTCCCTCCATCGGGGTGCCGCGAAGATGTACTAGGATTTGAGACAACATTATTGGTGGAGGAGAATGAAGAAAGATATAGTTGGGTTTGTAGCTCGGTGTCTCAACTGTCAGCAGGTGAAATATGAGCATCAACGACCGGGTGGTTTGCTTCAGAAGATAGAGATTCCAGAGTGGAAGTGGAAGCGGATCACCATGGATTTCGTAGTTGGGCTCCCATGGGCTTCGAGGAAGTTTGATGCTATTTGGGTTATTGTTGATCGGCTGACCAAGTTTGCGCACTTCATTCCTGTGAGTACTACCTATGCTTCAGAGCGGTTGGCTGAGATTTACATCAGAGAGATTGTTCGCCATCATGGGGTGCCAGTTTCTATCATTTCAGACAGAGGAATGCAGCTTACCTCGTAGTTTTTGAGGGTCATGCAGCGAGAGTTGGGCACTCAGGTTGAGTTGAGAACAACATTTCACCCTCAGACGGACGGGCAGTCCGAGAGCACCGTTCAGATATTAGAGGATATGCTACGCGCTTGCGTCATTGATTTTGGTGGTTCATGGGACCAATTTCTACCACTCGCGGAGTTAGACTACACCAATAGTTATCAGTCGAGCATTCAAATGGCTCCGTGTGAGGCATTATGTGGTAAGCGGTGTAGATCTCCAGTGGGTTGGTTTGAGCCGAGGGAGGTTAGGCTTTTGGGCAAAGACTTGGTTCAAGAAGTTTTGGACAAGGTGAAAGTGATTCATGAGCGGCTTCGCGCTGCACAGTCAAGGCAAAAGAGTTATGCTGACAGGAAGGTCCGTGATGTGTCCTATATGGTTGAGGATAAGGTTCTACTGAAGGTTTCACCCATGAATGGTGTTATGAGATTTGGAAAGAAGGACAAGTTGAGCCCTCAGTTCATTGGGCCATTTGAGGTGCTTCAGAGGATTGGGGAGGTGGCCTATGAACTTGCTTTGCCACACAATTTATCAAGTGTCCATTGAGTATTTCATGTTTCTATGCTTCGGAAGTATATCGACGATCCATCTCATGTTTTGGATTTCAGCATGATTTAGATGGATGGTGATTTGACTTATGATGTGGAGCGGAGGCTATCTTGGAGCATTGGTTCGAAAGTTAAGGTCAAAGGATATGGTATCAGTGAAAGTGCAGTGGAGAGGTCAGCCCGAGGAAGAGGCTACTTGGGAGACCAAGCGGGAGATGTGGAGCAGATATCCACACCTATTTGAGGCTACAGGTATGTTTCTAGATTCGTTCGAGGACGAATGTTTGTTTAAGAGGGGGATAATGTTACAACCCGGCCGGTCATTTTGAGATTTATAGCCCCGTTTCCCCATTTCCTGCTTATTTTGTGTTCTACAACTGTATTTTGTCTTACCGGCTCAGTTGGTTTGGGTCCGGAATGGTTTTGGAGTGAATGGAGACACATAGTCTCTTATGTGAAGGTATGAGCTGGAAAAGTTGACCAGATGTTGACTTATGTGGAAACGATCTCGGATTTGAATTCTTATGATTTTGTTAGCTCCGTTAGTCTATTTTGGACTTAGGAGCGCGTCCGGGATGTAATTTGGAGGTCCATAGTAGAATTAGGCTTGAATTGGCGAAAGTTGGAATTTTGGCGATTTTGGTCGGTAGTGGAGATTTTGATATCGGGGTCGGGATGGAATTCCAGAAGTTGGAGTATGTTTGTGGTGTCATTTATGACTTGTGTGTAAATTTTGAGGTCATTCGGACGTGATTTGATAGGTTTCGGCATCGTTTTGTGGAATTTGAAAGTTTAGAAGTTCTTAGGCTTGTATTTGGGGGTAATTTTGTGTTTTGATGTTGTTTTGAGTGATTCGAAGGTTCGGCTAAGTTCGTATGATGCTATCGGAGGGCCTCGGGTTGATTTCGGGTGATTAACGGAACGAGAAAGTAGTTTGAAGGACTGCTGAAGTTGGCCTGGTTTTGGTGTTTTCGCACCTGCGGTGGGAAGCCCACAAGTGCGGTCCCGCAGAAGAGAAGAGGTGATCGCAGATGCGGGAATGGGAGGCTTTGACTGGAAATGCAGGTGCAAGGCTTGATAAGCATCTGCGTAAGTGCAGATGCGAAAGTATAAGCGCAAATGCGAAAGGGCGTAGAAGTCAAGGATCGCAAAAGCGTGTAGGGGGCCGTTGATGCGGACCCGTAGGTGCGAGAGTTTGACCACAGATGCGGAAACTAGGACGTTAAGTGGAATCTGCACCTGTGATGGAATTTCCGTAGGTGCAGCGTCGCAAAAGCGACAAGGATACTGCAGGTGCGGTTTTGCTGGGCAGAAAGTATAAATAGAACACTTCGGGAATTCTTCTCATTTTCACAATTTTGAGCACGTGATTAGGACATTTTGAGGAGATTTTTGATGGGGAAATCGAGGTTTATCACTGAGGTAAGTTTCTTGAGCCTAATTATCCTTAGCAATGGTGTTTTCCCGTTGATTTCCCCCTAAATTAATAAGGTTTTGAAGTGAAATTTTGGGGGTTAGGGCTTGGGAATTCGGAGACTGAACTTTGGGGTTTTGAGTGACCAAATGAGGTCGGATTTTGGTAAATTTTGTATGGTTAGGCTCGTGAGTGAGTGGGCTTTCTGTTTTTGTGACTTTTGTAAGATTTCGAGACGTAGGCCCAGGGTCGGGTTTGAGCCAATTTCGGGATTTGAGTCCAATTTAGCAGTTTTTCTTGTGGAATTGGTTCCTTGGTATATATTGATTATGTTATATTACTTTTGGCTAGGTGACAGGCGTGTGGTAGTGCACCATAGGAATTGTGACTCGGTCCATCCCGTGAGACTGTGGAATCGATTAGCCTAGTGTTTAATACGTGTTCCCTCTATTTTCATGGAAATTGACTCTACTTTACGTTAGAAATCATGTTTAGGCCTTATGTTATCACTGTTGAGACTTGCGAGTTGTGAACTTGCTGAATTAGCTGCTAATTGCTATTTTGTGCGTAGTTATAGCTTTACTTGTTTATTATGCCTCCGTCTCTTACTGTTAATTGTTGATACATGATATTATCTCTGTTTGGGTTGTTGTATATGATTTCTTAGAGACCACGAGACTAGGGAGGTTGGTGAATGAGTGAGGCCTAGGGGCCAAGTGGGGAGACATTGATATTGTACCACGTGAGTTGTTCGTGCGGATCTTGTTTTGATATTATGGCACGTGAGTTGTCCGTGCGGGTCTTGTTTTGATATTATAGCACGTGAGTTGTCCCTGCAGCATGTGAGTTGTCAGTGCGGATTGTAGCGCTTGTGCTGAAGGACCCCTCCGGAGTCTGCACACCCCCAGTGAGTGCAGGTACCTACTGAGTATGATTATTGAGGGCTGAGAGCGGAGTGATTGAGCTGTTGAAATGAGCTGAGTGACTTTTGCCTTGAGAGGCTATACTTGCTTTCAGTTAAATTGTTGCACTTAGTTGTTACTTGTCCTTGTACAAATTTCTTGAAGACATGATATCTAGTTTACTTGAGCACGAACTGACGTGACTTAAACCTTATATCTGGTTTACTTATGCTGGAATTACTACTTATGAAGCGCTATAAGCCAGTATATTATAATGGAGAACTGTAAAATAATGGAGAAGTTATATCCAAAATAATTTGCTGGAGTTAAAGACTTTAAAATTTTGTTTCCTTATATTCTACGTGCCCAAAGTGAATGGTAATATTGCGAAAAATAGATCTCCAAATTAGATAAACTAATAATTTTAAACTAAACAATATTGACCAAATTCTTGTAAAACAGGTTTTATTCATCTAAAACAAAAATATTTCTGTTATAATTAGCTGGATTTCTTATTTTTGTTTGGATCCTGTATATTATGCTAGAAATGCTACTTATGAAGCTCTATAAGCCAATATATTATAATGGAGAACTGTAAAACAATGGAGAAGTTATATCCAGAATAATTTACTAGAGTTACAGACTTTAAAGTTTTATTTCCTGTATATTCTGCTGGAGATATATCACCTGAAAGTATTTTCTCCAGTGTTTTATCCTGGATATGTACAATCCATTTTTTCTGCTGGATTTAAACCGATTTATTTATTTAACAAATATTAAGAGATTGGAGTATATATTTTTTATGGTGTGTTTTTTTGATAATAAGTTGGATTTTATCATTTTTGTTGATGTTATTCTAGTAAAATTAGCTAAAGCTTCTTTTGTTTGTTTGGTTCCTGTATATGTTGCTGGAAATGCTACTTATAAAGCGCTATAAGCCAGTATATTATAACGGAGAATGCAAAAAATAATGCAGAAGTTGTATCCATAACAATTGGCTGGAATTAAAGACTATGAAATTTTTGCTTCCTGTATATTTGGCTGGAGATCTATCATTTGAAATCATATTGCCCAGTATTTTTATCCTGGATGTATTCAAAACTTCTTTTATTATTTTCATAATCACTTCCTTTATATACTGAATTTGACGATGTATGTTCATTTGTAAGCTAGTAAGTTAGACAAACTTTGCGTTTCAAAAATGCGCAAAGGAGCACTAAAACCAGTGTTGTAGTCAAGGCTGTCTTGAGTTTCTGAAAGCTCGCCTCACACTCCTCGAACCAACAAAAAGGAGCACTCTTCTGGGTCAATCTAGCCAAATGTGATGCAATAGATGAAAAGCCCTGCACAAATCGGCGGTAATAACATGCTAACCCCAGGAAGCTCCTGATCTCAATCACTGAAGTAGGACAGGGCCAACTCTGAACTCCCTCAATCTTCTTAAGGTCCACTTTAATACCATCTCCTGATACAACATGGCCCGAGAATGCTACTGACTCAAGCCAAAACTCACACTTAGAGAACTTAGCATATAGCTTCTGCTCTCGCAAAGTCTAAAGCACTACTCATAAATGCTACTCGTGCTCCCCCAGACTACGTGAGTAGATCAAGATGTCATCAATGAAGACAATAACAAAAGACTCAATATAAGGTCTGAACACCCTGTTCATCAAGTCCATAAATGTCGCTGGGGCATTAGTCAAGCCGAAGGACATCACTAGAAACTCCTAATGACCATATCTAGTACGGAAGGCAGTCTTCGAAACGTCTGAATCCCGAATCTTCAACTGGTGGTACCCTGATATCAAGTCAATCTTAGAGTACTTGTTCTTGATGGTGACTTTGTTCAATTGGCGGCAATCAATGCACATCCGCATAGTCCCATCATTCTTCTTCACAAATAACACCGGTGCACCCCAAGGTGATACACTGGGTCTTACAAAACCCTTTGCTAACACCTCCTCAAGCTGCTCATTCAACTCTTTCGGTGCCATACGGTACGGTGGGAGAGATATAGGCTGGGTACCTGGAGCCAAATCAATAAAGAAATCAATGTCATGATCCGGCGGCATGCCTGGAAGGTCAGAAGGAAACACATCGGCAAACTCCCGAACTACTGGCACTGAATCAATTGTCGGAGACTCGGCGGTGGTGTCCCGAACATATGCTAGATACGCCAAACAACCCTTCTCGGCCAGATGTCGAGCCTTCAGGAAAGAGATAACCCGACTAGATGCACTAACGGAGGAACCCTCCCACCCCAATCTCGGCAACTCTGGCATTTTTAAAGTAACAGTCTTGGCATGACAATCAATAATGGCATGATATGGAGATAACTAACCCGTGCCTAGGATGACCTCAAAGTCGATCATATCAAGTAATAGAAGGTCTGCTCTAGTCTCGTAACAACAAAATGTAACCACACAGGACCGGAAGATCTGATCCACAACCATAGAATCGCCCACAAGAGTGGACACATAAATAGGAGTACATAAAGACTCACGAGGGATATCCTGGAAATGATCAAACAGAGATGACACATATGAATATGTAGACCCTGGATCAAATAATACCTAAGCATCCCTACCGCATACAGAAATAATACCTATGATCATGGCATCTGAGGCCACTACATCTGGCCTGGACGGAAAAGCATAGAATCTAGCTGGAGCGCCGGCTGGCTGAACTCCCCCTGCCTGGCCTCCACCTCTAGGACGACCCCTACTAACCTGTCCCCCACCTCTAGGTGGCCGGGCGGCTGGTGCTGATATCATAGGTTGATGACCCTTCTGTACTACCTTACCCTGAAGTCATGGACAGATTCTCTTTATGTGACCTGGATCTCCACACTCGTAACAACCCCACGGTTGCCATAGACTGCTGTCCTGAAGCCTGATCGTGATGGCCCAAATATCCACTAGAAGAACCCCGATGACCAGAATACTCGCCAGAGGAACCCTGAATAGCTGGTGGGCAGTAAGAACTCTCCAGCATCACACTGAAATAAGGCCTCACTGGAGCACCTCGAGGAGGTGGTGGTGGTGCTGAATAGGGTCCTGCTGAGCTGGCCCCTGCCAAACTAACTTTTGCCCCTAGCGGGGGCACCTCTAAACTCTCTAGAGAATCGGGCCATATTGTCCTGCTGCAACTTCTCTCTACTCCTCTGGCGGTAACCCTCAATCCTCTGCGTAATCTCTACCACTAGCTGATACTCAGTCCCCATCTCAAACTCTCGGCCATGCTAGCTCGAATACTGGGGTGTAAGCCCTGAACAAATCTCCGCACCCTCTCTACGTCCGTAGGAAGTATCATGAGTGCATGGAAAGACAACTCAGAGAATCTCGCCTCATAGTCGATCACAAACATCTGACCCTGCTCGAGCTGCTCAAACTTACACTGCAACACTTCCCTCAGAGAGGGTGGAATATACCTGTCCAATAGAACCCATGTAAATTAATCCCAAGTCATAGAAGGAGAACACCGATAAGGTAACACTGCAACCATCTACGGGCCCTGCCCTCTAACTAGAAGGCGGTTAAATCCACTCCATGGGACTCCAATATCCTCATGTTGTGCAGTCTATCCCTGCACCTATCTATAAAATCCTGGGCATCCTAATGACACTCAGCTCCAATGATAGGAGGGTGTAGCCTAGTCCATCTGTCCAATAACTTCTGCAAATCACCGTTCACAGCTAGTCTGGGCTCATGTAAAGACCCGATCGGTCGTTTAGAGAATTTGCACTTTTGCTGGCCAGTTCTCGGGCCTGACTAGCCTGTTATGATATATTATGACTTATTTAAATCGTCGGTTTTTGTTTTCAGGTTAATCGGAACAGATATGGAAGAATGATTCTCAACTTGAAGCTTTAAATTTGAAAGGGTTGACCAAGTTTTGACGTATTAGTATTTGATCTCGCATTTGAATTTGGATGATTCTGTTAGCTCCGTTAGGTGATTTTGAACTTTGGAGCGCATTCGGATTGTGTTTTGAAGGTCCGTGGTAAAATTAGGCTTGAATTAGCGAAATTGGAAATTTGGCGATTTCCGGTCGGAAGTGGAAAATTTAATATCGAAGTCAGAATAGAATTTCGAGAGTTGTAGTAGGTTAGTAGTGTCATTTTTGACGTGTGTGCAAAATTTGAGGTAATTCAGGTGAGGTTTGATAGGTTTCGACATCGGTTTTGAAAGTTTGAGGTTTCAAGTCCATTAAGCTTGAATTGATTTGCGATTCATGTTTTTGTTATTGTTTGAGGTTATTCAAGAGCTCAGTTGAGTTGATGTGGTATTTTAGGACTTGATGGAACATTTGGTTGAGGTTCCGGAGGCCTCGGGTGTGTTTGAGGTGCGTTTTGAGCGAGTTCGGGCATTACCGGAACTCAGGCATGGTTCTGGTGCTTGCGAAGGAATTTTCACTGAGGGCGATGAAATTTTACTGGGGGTGGAGTAGGGGGCGCAGACAGCGTAAATCTGGTCGTGGAGGCGCTCCAGGGCAGATCTGCAGATTTGTTGGTCCGACTTCCGAAGCATATATCTTTCGATCTACAAGGAACTTTGAGATGATTCAAAAACAAAAGTTGAAGCCCTTTGTGTCTAGTTTCCATAAAGGTAAAGAAATAAGAATTTGGATGCCTGTAGAGAAAGTTATGTCCACGATACTAAAGCCTACCACTGCAGCCACCAGAAGCGCGGATAACGCTACTTTTTCGCGGCCGCAGGGGTGGATTTTCGCGGCTGCACCTGGATTTTCACGGTCATTGTAGTGGAGATAAGAGAGTGCACTATATCAATGGGTTTAGGGAATTATTTCACATTTTGGACCTAGGGAGCTCGGTTTGTGGCGATTTTTTGTGGGGTTTTCAAGAAATTCATAGTGGTAAGTGATTCAAACTCGGATTTGGTTAATGTTCATACATATATCAATGATTTCATCATTTGATTAGTTCTTCGAGGTGGAAATTCGAGGAAATTGTGGAAATTTCATAAAATGAATTTGTGAGATTTGAATGTCGATTTGGAGTCGAATTTGAGTGAAACTAGTATGGTTAGTCTCGCAATCGAATGAGTTGTCAGATTTTGCGACTTTTGTCGCATTTCAAGACATGGGCCCGGGTCCCGACTTTTGAGTTGGCTTTTTCACTTTTGACCCAAAGCTTAGCATTTTCTTATGAGATTGATTCCTTTAGCTCGTGTTAATTGAATCAAAATGTTTGTGGCTAGATTTGAGGCATTTGGAGGCCGGTTCGAGAGGCAAGGGCATCGTGGATTAGGGATTTGATTGGTTTGAGGTAAGTAATAATTGTAAAACTTGTCCTAAGGGTATGAAGTCCCGAATTTCACATCCTTTCAGTATTGTGAGATGACGCACATGCTAGGTGACGGGCGTGCGGGCGTGCACCATTGGGGATTGTGACTTGGTCCGTCACATGGCAACTATTAAGTTGCGTATTTGACTGAAAAACTATTTGATACTTATGTGCTTTAGAAAGAATTTTTTAGATTTGGGCTGAATGCCATATTTGGGCCTCGTGCCAATGCTGTTTGGACCCTTAGGGGAATTTTCTTATTATTCCCTCACTGTTTTGATTTAATATATGTACTTAGTAATGCTATGTTTTACTGATTTCATAACATAGTCTTTTTACTCCGTTTTTGATGCATAAAATGATATTTTTTGCTGAGCACCTTGTTTTACTGATAGCCCGAGTGGCTTGAGAGGTATCTGACTGAGAGAGGCCGATGGCCTAATTGTGAGCATATATATATATATATATATATATATATATATGGATCGGGCTGCACGCCGCAGCGATATAGCACTTGGGCTGTAGGAGCCCCTCCGGAGTCTGTACACCCCCAGTGAGCGTGGGTACCCTTAGTAAGTGATATGATGGTGTTGCCCAAGGGACTGTTCTTGGTTTATGTTGTGCCCGAGGGGCTGTTCTTGATTCATGTTGTGCCCGAGGGGCTGATTACGAGTGATTATAAGGTCTTCCTGAGGGGCTGTGTATGTGTGACTGTGAGGTTTGCCCGAGGGGCTGTTTATATTCATGCTTGCCAAGGGGATGTTCAACGGTGATGTTTTGCCCGAGGGGCGGTTTATGATTTTCTTCACTTTTATTTTAAATTGCATTGAGCCTCTGTTGAAACTGTTGAAAGGCACCATCAAATGATTTTTACTGAAAACTGGATTTTAACGAGATGACTTGACTCATATCCTGATTTGAAACATGTTGTACTTGCTGAGATTTCATGATGTGGACTCTATTTTTTCCTACTGTTTAGTCTCTATGTACCATTATTACTTACTAAGTTAGCGTACTCACATTACTCCCTGCACCTTGTGTGCAGATCCAGGAGTTGCTGGACATGTTAGTGATTGTTGATTTCACCCATCGCGGATCTGTTGGAGTTAGTAAGGTAGCTGCATGGCAATCGCAACCCTGCTATTCTCCCTCCTATCTTCCTGTAGATTGTTATTAGTTGATTTCTAGACTATACATGTCTTAGTATTATCGGACAGTCCTTGGTAGATGCTCATGACTAGTGACACCCCGATGTCGTGCTTTCTTTCCGCACTGTTGTTTTGATTTAAACACTTTATGAAGGTTTATTCTTAAATAGATTTAGTTTTATCTTAAGAATGAAAATATTGATTGGTTTTGGAAATGTGTCGGCTTTCCTAGTACCATATTATGCGCCATCACGATCGGGTTAGTTTTGGGTCGTGACAAGTTGGTATCAGAGCCTAGGTTACATAGGTCACACGAGTCATTAGCAGGTTTAGTAAAGTCTCGCGTATCGGTACGGAGACGTCTGTACTTATCTTTGAGAGGCTGCAGAACCTTTAGGAAATTCCACACTCTTGAATTCTTATCGTGCGTCATTGATTCAGCTTGAAGCGTAACTCCTTGAATTCCTTCCACGCATTCGTGTGCGCGCATGAGCGCTCGGTATCAGCTGTGCATCGACGACTTGTGATTCCCTAAATGAGAGGCGAGATGTGATTTCTATGCGATGATGTTGGGCCAAACTGGAGGACTTGAGGCCGGGTTTTCCTTGTAGCTTGAACACTAAGGTGTTGATTATGTGAGCACGTGATTTTGGGTTTATAGGTTCGGTAGTATCCCTACTAGTGGAAGGGATGGCTGGCTGACTACGTGATGAGTATGATGTAACTCCTGTTGATACCCAATTTTTCCCTGTATTTTTTTTTAAAAATATGCAAAATACCTTCAAAATAGCCTATATATGCATACATAAGTATATCCCAAGGTTATATTATTTTTCCTTAATTTTTCAAAGATTTTTAAAACAATTTACTGCCCTATTTTATCAAGAAAAACCCAATAATTGTCCCCAAAATTATCATTTTTGGTGTTTCATTTATTGGATTCTCGTGTTTATACTAAAATATGGCTAAGATATTTTTTACATACTTTTCAAATTTATTTATTATGTTTTAAGGATAAAATTGCATAATTGCAATATTAGCCATTTTTAGGTTTAAATTCGTCTCATGTTTATAAAATGGGATTTTATATTTTTAAATTGATAATTATATATTATAAATCTTTTTAGTGATTTCAATTAGTTTTTCAGAAATTTATTTACTATTTTCTATAAATTAATGGGGAAAAGGGCTATTTAACTTATAGCCAGATTTGACTTTCTAATCTAGCCTAATTAAACCAGCCCATATCCCCTAATTACATCAGACCAAAGACCCAAGCCCGAAGCCTAAATCTACCCGACCCAATCCGGATTAAATCTTGGCCGTTGATCAATTTTGATCAACGATCCAGATTCGTTCTTACCAAATTAAACAAACAACCCCCCCAAACCCCTCTCATTCCTCACTCGACCGACTCTCATCTCTATCTCTCTATCTCTGGTTCTCTCTAGAACCTTCCTCCTTCCCCTCCGCTCCGATGAGCTTCACTCGCCTTCTCCGGCCACCTCCTGACTTGAATTCATGGTGGTCTCACCACCTACCAGCCTTCTATGGTTCCTACACGCTTGGTTGCTGATGTTTCAAGGCCTGACCACGAAGAAGCTGGGTCCAGACTTTGCTTGATTCAAGTTGTATGGCCATCTCCGGCCTTGCTCCGGCAAGCCATGTCTGTTCGAGCCTGACCTCGACCCCTCCTGTTTAGATCAACGACTATCCAAGCCTCTCTCACCATTTGGGTTTTTCTGAAACCCTAGCTTTTGAGGTTCTTCTGTTTTCTTTAGATCTGTGCTAGATCCGCGTTTTCCCTAAACTTTCAAACGATTTCTTGATATTTCTTTCAAAAAACTATGCTTTCAAAACCTTTATATTTTTCGATCTAGGGTTTTGAGTTATTTAGATGTTTCTCTGATTTTCTTTTTTTTTTCTCTTGTGTGTTTCTTCTACTATGTTTCTTCTACTGTGTTCTTTGTGTGTTTTTTCTACTATGTTTCTTGTTAAGATTCTTCAACCATGTTCTTATCAGTTTCCTCTACTGTGTTTTATATGTTTCGCTTACTGTGTTCTTATAATGTTTCTTCTACTATGCTTCTTTATACGTTTTTCCTACTTTTTCTTATTAGTTTCTTCTACTATGTTTCTTTGAGTTCTTCTACTGTGTTTCGCATTATGTTCTTTTACTATGCTTCTCATGAGTTCCTGCTACTGAAAGAGCATGTTAAAGGTCTTAGTTCCTTTCTGAGACCTTTGAACCAGTTTCAATTAGTATCTTTTTCCTTGATTATTTGTCCTCTTATCTATGCACTCGATTGATGGTAAAAACCCTAGAATTTGGGGGTTCATCCAAATTTTGAGACCATTGGCTATGTGATATGCTTGCTCCTCATCTTTGAAATTGTTGGATTTCAGAAACCCTAACTATTTTGAGTTTCTGAATTTGTTTCATCTGTTGCTCAACTAAGTATTGAAATCTTTGTTTCAACCTCTGTTTCTTTAAGCAATTCTGATTCTCTACTAAACTCTTCTAAGGTCCTTATACTGGACCCTTTGTATGGTATTTGATACTATCTCTCTTCTACATTGTTGACCTATGTGACTACCATTTTTGCAATGGCATGATGTTTTCTTTGCCCTTAATTCAACTTAGCATGTTTGTGCGCTCTTTATATGTTCTGAACTCCCCTCTGAAATGGCTTTCAATTTTGATTAATTTCAGACTTCCATTGTATAAGTTTGGTTGATTTCTTTCCTTGTTTGATGATTTCCCTGTTACTCGATTTGAGTCAAAAACATTCCTTAACTTTTTTGACTTGGTTCATTCATGGACCAGTGATTACAAATCTCTGACTCCTTGATTTACTATCTACAAATTGATTTTCTACCTTATTTACGTAACTGTGTATTTCAATATTCTACCCTTAAATAAACTCCTATGTATTTACCCCTAATTTCCTACTTTGCACAAGATACTTGTTTGATCTCTTTCCTTAAATAATTTCTTGCTCATTACCGTTTAACTCTGAATTCCTTAATTAAAGGAAGTCTTGCACTGATTGATTTTAATTTATACCTAGTTCCTTAATTGTGTTCTTACTTTATTTTCTACATGTTTTTCACACTATAAATACACGACTCTTTCATTAACAAAACATCTATCACTCGTAGTCTTTCTGAACTTACACTTACACTCAAAAGTATTCTCTCTTGTTGCTTGTACTGTGGCCTGTTTACAAGACCTGTTGCTTGCTTCCTCTCTATTTGTTTCTTTGAAACTGGTATGTCCTAATTTAAGGTTTTTAGCACCACAACAATGTGTTTATTTACTATCTTTATATCCATGTCTACTTACTGCTTATGTATAGTTCCACACTTACTCTAGTATGCTGGTTTCTTTCTGCCTGTTCTACGATGAATTAAAAACCCCTACCCCCTATGTGTTTAAGCTATGGTTTGAGGCATGAAAATACTGCAAGTTATTGTCCATGAATCAAACTTGATCCCCTGGGATCTTAGCCTCTAATAGTATGTGTTCTGGCAGGCTTATAGGGGTGCTAGCACACTCCATTGCTGGGCATGCCTAAAGTCTGCCTTTGCCTAAGCAATAGGCTCTTTACAACCTCCCTATTCCCCTAAACCCCTTATGTGTGCTTAATTGTAGCTGTTTCTCTCTCCTTTTCCCCTTTTAACATTCTGTTCTGCACTTGCACACTTTCTTAGTCTTTAAGTTCTGCCCCCCTCTTGTGAGCCTTGCCTTGGGACCCTTTGAGTTCCCTCTGAACTTGGACACTTGAGGGCTGGCCCTTCCGCACTGCACTTATGCCTATTCTAATAATACATTTGGGTGTGAGCATTGCCCGGAGTCCCATTGAGGCTCTTAGGGAACTTTGACACACTCAAATGGGAGAGAGGCTTTGGATCATGATCTCTTGGAGTTGGTTTACCTCATATTTCAGACATAAAATCTTAATCATGCTCTCCTTTTGTTGTACTTTTACTTATATTTCCTGATGTATTTTTTTATTTTTATTCCGGGTTGTAATAATTTGTAATAAACACTTGGGGGTGGTTAGTTAAAAAGGGCGGGTGACAATGTATGCATAAAGGGTAGATAACATGTGAGGCCCGTGAGAGAATTTTACTCTAAACCTGAAAGCTCGTAATGCCAAATTAGGAATATGTGTTAGAGATGCATAAAATTCTTCGCGGCAAGCTTGCTCGCCGCGGTTCGGACCCTTTTGGACTGATCTATGCACTATAAAGTCAAGAAATAATGTTTTCCAGAAAAGTGCGATTCTGCGATCGAGAATGTGGTCGCATATCAGGTATGTGGACCGCATTGTCGCCGCAAAGTGAATCAGTGTGTTGGTCAAATTGAGGTCAACTATGCGGTCAATTATGCCGCATAACGGATATGCGGACCGCATAGTCGTCGCATAATTCCCTGGGATTTTGTAAGGGGCAATTCTACGGTGCACTATGCGACCGCAGAACGGGTATGCATACCGCATTTCTGCCGCATGCCCAAACAGTGAATTCAGGTTTTTGGGTGCATTTTTGCGGTCCATTATGCAGTCCGCATGTCAACTTTGCGATTGCAAATGCGATCGTAGATCTGACTCGGGGCTCCTATTTTCTAATTTTTAAAACCCGACCCTATCCCATTAAAATCACCCCAATAGACCATTCTTCTGTTATTTTTCATGACATAGAGAGAGCGAGAGGGAGTTCTAGAGTGAGAAGGAGTAATCTTCATGAAGTTCTCTCTAAAACCTTGCCCCAAATCCTTGAAGATTGTCAATTGATGCTACTAGGTCTTCATCCTAAGAGGTAAGAACTGTACCCTCCCTCATCAATAATTTTGAAATTTCTGATAAAATAGGTAATTAGCAAGAGGATATATGGGTATAGGGCTAGTAATCTTGCATGCACAAGAGATAATGGGATATGGGGAGGATAAGAGATAAAGAGACAACAATTGGGGTATAATATTAGAAAAAAATTTCTTTCAAGAAGGGGCCTAAGATTACAATGCACATTTGATGTTTGATGATATGCTCAAACGAGCTAGAATCTTAATCTCGTCACTAATTCTTGGTTTAATTGTTATTCTTATACAATAGATGGAAGTGCTAAGAGTCCCGAAATTCTATAAGAATTAGGGGAAAGCTTTAGTGAGGTATGTATGGCTACAAACCCTCCTCTTAGAAATTGAGCTTCCATGGTGCCCATGTAAGTGATCTATGTTCGAAACGTAATTGATGAAATGCTTGTTATGTTAAGCGAATTGATATTGTGAAAATGTATGAGGTAGGTAATTCTTTAGGGGTTTAATGTGTTATTCTTGTAAATGGAAGATGTGTGGAGAACATGAATTATGTGCTAAATGCCTAACTCTCATGCCAAGGTTAAATTGGGACTACTATGCCAAAGTTGACAAATTTCCCTCTATGCTTATGACTTCAATTGCTTTTGTATATGCCTATAACTTCAAGTGGCAAAGTAAATGTTGAAGATTAGAACAACATGAAACGTAAGCTATGAAATGTAGAAACAATGGCCCCAAGTGTCGGTAAACTAATACATGTGTAACCAAAGATTGGTGTGAGATGAATAACGGAAAATGGTAACGTCTCGGGGAGACGGCTTAGCCGATCGGGCCCTGATAGGACGCCATGATATATATGTACACATGATGGTAATGTATTGATGATTAAGTTTTGAAAGTGAATAATGAAATAATGGTAACGTCTCAGGGAGACGGCTTAGCCGATCGGGCCGTGATCGGACTCCGCTCACGGAAGCGGTGGTAATATGGATAGTGATGCAACAATGTGGGATACTCCAATTTAAAATCTTAAGAACTATGTGAAAATCATGTGAACCTCCTTATATTGTTCGCATGGTGCTTATTTGAAAGTTTGTTGTCTTTACGATTTCTGCTTTACTCTTGTATGGTTGTTCTTTCTAACAGGATGGTGTTTAGTTATACATACTATTACTATTCCATGGTACTAACATCCCTTTTGCTGGGGGCGCTACATTTTTAAATGAATGTAGGTGGCTCCATAGCGGATAGTGCCTATTGTGTGTAGCGGAGCATCCTCTTCTCAAAAATCTTAGTGAGCCCCTTCCTCCTTCAAGGGGTTATGTCGTACACCTTTTGTGATGGATATCCATTTTGAGGTGCCAGGGCCTTGTTGCCGGCGTTGTTATCATTGTCTTTTATATCCATAGAGGCTCCGTAGATGTTTGTGTGGGTTATGTACAGGTACTTGATGGGTCGATGAACCATGTTGTAACTTTGTACTCTTGTTTTCTTCAAAGACTATAACTGTATGAAATCTTGGAAGCCTAACTACGGTTTAAGGTTGCGTGAAAAAATATGCTATCAATGTTGAATGTACAACCCCTTTTATTGTATAATTAAACAGAATCGGATCCCTTAATCGCATTGGGTTGGGTAGAAAGTGTATGATGAGGATTACTCAGTTGGGTTCACTCGATTGAGCGCCGGCCGCGCCTTCCGAAGCTGGGGCGTGACAAACTTGGTATCAGAGCCTAAGGTTTGAAAGTGTCCTAGGATGTCTCGGAGCCGTATCTAGTAGAGTCCTTCTTATCGGTGTGAAGTCGACCACATCTATAAGTTGGAGGCTACTTGGGCATTAGGAATAACACCCTTCTTCGGTATTCTGGATCGCGCAGAAATTGTGATACAATTTCTTCCTCTAACTAGTGCATTGCTCTATCTTTTAGTAAATGGCACCTAAGAAGAAAGTGAAAATTGGCCAAGCAGCCAATGCCACCTCGGGAGTGTCTGATGAATTATTGCTTGATACTGCGGGTGAGGGTAGTCGCCCTGCTATCACCCTGCCTGGCACCCCTATTCCAGAACAGACTACCCCAGTTCCTACACCTGCAGAGGATACTACTATCCCTCCCATTGATACTCCAGCCCCGCCTCCAGCCCCAGCTTCCGGTTCTGGTATCTCTGATGGGGATCTTAGGGGAGCTATTTAGATGCTGACTCAGCTAGTGGCCTCCCAGGCCCAGAGGTCAAATGTTGCACCCAGTTCATCTAGCCAGCAAGGGGATTCCACCAGTTCCAGGGTAAACAGATTTCTTCAGTTAGACCCTCCAGTGTTTTCGGGTGCCAATCCAGAAGAGGACCCTCAGGATTTTATTGATGAGATGCACAAGACTCTCAGGGTCATGCGTGAAACTGAGACAGAGGGAGTAGAGTTGGCTGCCTACCGCCTGAAAGGGGTGGCCTATGCGTGCTTTGAGTTTTGGGATGATTCCCGCGAGGAAGGGAGCCCTCCGGCGAGGTGGAGCGAGTTCGTTGGTGCCTTTATAGATCATTTTCTGCCTGCTGAGACAAGGGAAGCCCGTGCAGCGGAGTTCAAAAATCTGAAACAGGGTAGCAGAAGTGTGTGGGAGTACCATATAGAGTTTGCCCGCTTGTCCAAGTATGCTATTCAAATGTTGCCACAATGAAGGCTAGGGTGCGCCGCTTTGTGCAGGGCCTCAGTCCTTTTACTATTAATGAGGCTTCTACAGCTGCATTAAATTCTGACATGAAATATGGGAAGATGGTGGCGTTTGCGCAGGCCACAGAGAACCGTAAACTGAAGAATAAAATGGAGAGAGAGAGTAACAAAAAGACTCGGTCTGCGGGCAACATGGGTGAGTCACTAGGTGGGGGAAGGTCAGCTTTTCGGGGAGGAACATCAGGGCCGTCCCAGTCTGTTGCACAGTCTTCAGCTAGTGCACCGCCATCAGGGCCCAACCAACAATAGCAGTGGAGTCGTTTCAGTCCCAGTCAGGGCAACAGAGGATCCTATTAGCGGGGTCGGTCAGGAGAGAGATCCCAGCAACAGCAGAGTCCCCGTGCCCCAAGTGCGGGAAGATGCATTCAGGGGTTTGCTACTTGGAGTTACCCGTGTGCTATGGATGCAGGATGAGGGGCCACATTCAGAGGCATTGTCGTGCATCCCGCCAGGGAGCAGGTAGGGGCACAACACATTCATCCGGTCCAGCAGTTGCTACATCTTCAGCCCCCTCTCCAACTCGAGGTACCCCAGCACCCGCAAGGCGAGGTGCAGCTAGGAGTGGTGCGTAGAGTTCAGGAGGGCCCAGCCAGTTCTAGGCTATGAGTGGTCGCCAGACTGCAGAGGCTTCTCCATATGTTGTTACTGGTATTCTGAATGTTCAATCCCATGATATGTATGCACTTATTGACCTCGGTTCCACCCTATCCTATGTTACCCCTTTTGTTGCTATGGAATTCAGGATAAAACCAGAACAGCTTCATGAACCATTCTCGGTATCTACTCCGGTTGGTGAGCCAATTTTGGCTACTCGAGTTTATAGAAGTTGTGTTGTCACGGTACATGGTAGGAATACCATGGCCGATCTTATTGAACTAGGGATGGTGGATTTCGATGTAATAATGGGAATGGATTGGCTCTATTCATGTTTTGCCAAACTTGATTGTCGAACTAGAACTATGAGGCTTGTGTTGCCTAATGAGCCCGTGGTTGAATGGAAGGGAGACAATGTAGTGCCTAAAGGTCAGTTTATTTCTTACCTTAAGGCCGCGAAGATGATCAAGAAGGGGTGTATCTATCATTTAGTCCATGTTACGGACACCGATGCCGAGGCACCTAGCCTTGAATCCGTACCTGTTGAGAATAAATTTCCGGATGTCTTTCCAGATGAGCTCCTTAGGGTTCCACCAGATTGGGAAATTGACTTTGGGATCTATGTGATGCCAGGCACGCAGCCTATATCAATTCCACCCTACAGAATGGCACCGGCTGAATTGAAAATGCTAAGGGAACAATTGAAGGATTTGCTAGAAAAAGGTTTCATCCGGCCGAGTGTGTCACCATGGGGGGCACCGTTTTGCTTGTGAAAAAGAAAGATGGGTCGTTGTGAATGATATTGACTACCGGCAACTCAACAAAGTCATAATCAAAAATAAATATCCTCTTCCTAGAATAGATGTCTTGTTTGATCAATTACAAGGTGCTGTGTGTTTTTCAAAGATTGACTTGCGGTCCGGGTATCATCAATTGAAGATAAGGGAGCAAGATATTCCAAAGACAGCTTTCAGGACTCGGTATGGGCACTTTGAATTTCTGGTAATGTCTTTTGGGCTAACAAATGCCTCGGCAGCTTTCATAGATCTTATGAATCGAGTCTTCAAGCCTTTTCTAGAATCCTTTGTGATAGTATTCATTGACGATATTCTCATATATTCCCAAAGTCAAGAAGATCATGCTAACCATCTCAGGGCAGTTCTGCAGGCCCTTCAGCAACAT
Organism: Nicotiana attenuata; assembly: GCF_001879085.1. Classification (NCBI taxonomy): domain Eukaryota; kingdom Viridiplantae; phylum Streptophyta; class Magnoliopsida; order Solanales; family Solanaceae; genus Nicotiana; species Nicotiana attenuata. The sequence goes on from NW_017670749.1 coordinate 217,761, forward strand.
CAACTGTATGCTAAGTTTTCGAAATGTGAATTTTGGCTTGAATCCATCACGATCTTAGGTCATGTCGTCTCCAGGGAAGGAATTATGGTTGATCCTCAAAAGATTGCGGCAGTGAAGAATTGGCCTAGACCTACCACTCAAATAGAGATTCGCAGTTTCTTGGGTTTGGCTGGGTACTACAGAAGGTTTGTGGAGGGATTTTCTACTCTTGCCTCACCTTTGACCAAATTGACCTAAAAATAGTTAAGTTCCAGATGTCCGATGCTTGTGAAAGGAGCTTCCAGGAATTGAAATCAAGACTGACTACCACACCAGTATTAACCCTGCCAGAGGGTACAAAGGGATTTGTGGTGTATTGCGATGCTTCAAGGATCGAGCTTGGGTGTGTGTTGATGCAACATGGTAAGGTTATAGCCTACGCTTCTAGGCAACTCAAGAATCATGAAAAGAACTATCCAACTCATGACTTAGAGCTTGCGGCAGTTTTGTTCGCGCTAAAGATTTGGCGACATTATCTATATGGGGTCCATGTGGATGTATTCACGGACCACAAGAGCCTTCAATATATTTTCAAGCAAAAGGAGTTGAATCTGAGGCAGAGAAGGTGGCTAGAGTTACTCAAGGACTATGACATTGATATTCTCTATCACCCGGGGAAGGCTAATGTTGTGGCAGATGCTCTTAGCCAAAAATCTATGGGGATTTTGGCTCGTTTAAGGGCAGATCAGAGGCCATTGGCTCGGGAGGTTCATCAATTGGCCAGTTTGGGAGTTCGTCTTGCGGACTCTAATGATGGAGGGGTAATTGTGCAGAATAGGGCCGAATCGTCCCTTGTGGCAGAGGTGAAGGAAAAGCAATTCAACGACCCATTGTTAGTACAACTAAAAGAGGGGATTCATAAACACAAGACCACGGCGTTCTACCTTGTCATGGATGATGGTACCCTACGGTACCAGGGCCGACTATGTGTTCCGGATATCGACGGTCTTCGGGAAATAATCATGGCAGAAGCTCACACTTCTAGGTATTCTGTGCACCCAGGTTCTACGAAAATGTATCATGATCTCAAGGAAGTCTATTGGTGGAATAACTTGAAAAGGGATGTGGCGGACTTTGTGGCTAGATGTCCGAACTGTCAGCGAGTGAAGGCCGAACATCAAAGACCCGGAGGACTGGCTCAAAGCGTAGAAATTCCAATGTGGAAATGGGAGATGATCAACATGGATTTTGTGGTACGGTTGTCGCGCACTCCGCACAAGTTTGACTCAATTTGGGTGATTGTTGATCGACTCACAAAATCAGCATACTTCTTGCCAGTCAAATCTATCGACACAGCGGAATAATATGCTCAGTTATATATCAAGGAAATAGTCAGGTTGCACGGTACTCCAGTCGCAATCATTTCAGATCGAGGGGCTCAGTTTGCAGCCAACTTTTGGAAGAAATTTCAGCAAGGTTTGGGCACGCAGGTAAATCATAGCACGGCTTTTCACCCCCAGACTGACGGGCAAGCGGAGCGGACTATCAGATGCTTGAGGACATGTTGCGTGCTTGTACTCTTGATTTCAAAGGTAGCTGGGATGATCATTTGCCACTCATAGAGTTCGCTTATAACAATAGCTTCCACGCTAGTATCCAAATGGCACCATTTGAGGCACTGTATGGTAGAAGATGTAGGTCTCCCATTGGGTGGTTCGAGGTTGGAGAAGCTGAATTGATAAGGCCAGCCCTTATACACCAAGCCATGGAGAAGGTCAAAATTATTAAGGAAAGGTTGAAAACTGCTCAGAGTCGCCAAAAGTCTTATTCGGACGTTCGTCGTAGGGATTTGGAATTCAAAGAAGATGATTGGGTATTCTTGAAGGTTTCCCCCATGAAGGGTATCATGCGGTTCGGGTAGAAAGGAAAATTGAGCCCAAGGTATGTTGGAACGTACAGGATCATCCAGCGGATTGGTCAGCTGGCATACAAGCTTGAGTTGCCACCCGAGATGTCATTGGTACACCTAGTATTTCATGTGTCTATGTTGAAGAAAGTAGTGGGAGATCCGTCCACTATCGTGCCAGTTGAATCTATTGAGGTCAATGAAGAGCTGTCCTATGAAGAAGTTCCAGTTGCCATTCTTGACAGGCGGGTCCAAAAATTGATGAATAAGGAAATTGCCTCCGTAAAGGTGTTATGGCGAAACCAGGAGGTTGAGGAAGCCACTTGGGAAGCCGAGGAAGAAATGAGGATGAAGTACCCACATTTGTTTGTATAGCCATGTAATAGCTTCAACCATTTAGTCCCTATGAAATCTGTATCCTTGATTATATCTATGTAAACCTGTTCTATTTTGTCTTGGTTATATGATTGCCTGTGCGGCCATGGTTAACATTGTACAGGTTATGTTGTGTCTATGGATTATGTATATGATGTTAGGACATGTTTTCTGGGGCTCTCTGACAGGTGGATAGGCCTACATACAAAGGAAACTCTGGCGATATTTTTAGAAATTTAGGGAGTTAGCCAAATTCAGGGCTATCGAGGTGTTCCATGATTGTGACAGACTGAGATTGCATAAAGATTGCACATAAGTGAACCTTAATCCTCATTCGAGGACGAATGATCCTAAGTGGGGGAGAATGTGAGGCCCGTGAGGGATTTTTACTCTAAACCCGAAAGCTCGTAGTGCCAAATTAGGAATATGTGTTAGAGATGCGTAAAATTCTCCGCGGCGAGCCCCATTTAGACTGATCTATGCACTAAAAAGTCAAGAAATAATGTTTTCCAGAAAAGTGTGATTCTGCGGTCGAGAATGCGGTCGCATATCAGGTATGCGAACCGCATAGTTGCTGCAAACTGAGTCAGTGTGTTGGTCAAATTGAGGTCAACTATGCGGTAAATTATGCGATCGCATAACCGATATGCGGACCGCGTAGTCGTCGCATAATTCCCTTGGGATTTTACAAGGGGCAATTCTGCGGTGCATTATGCGACTGCAGAACGGGTATGCGGATCGCATTTGTGCCGCATACCCAAACAGTGAATTCAGGTTTTAGGGAGCATTTTTGCGGTCCATTATGCGGGCCGCATGTGAACTTTGCGATCGCAGATCTGACTCGGGGCTCCTATTTTCTAATTTTTAAAAACCGACCCCATCCCATTAAAATCACCCCAATAGACCATTCTTCTGTTATTTTTCACGACATAGAGAGAGAGAGAGAGAGAGAGAGAGAGGGAGTTCTAGAGTGAGAAGGAGTAATCTTCATCAAGATCTCTCTAAAACCTTGCCCCAAATCCTTGAAGATTGTCAATTGATGCTACTAGGTCATCATCTTAAGAGGTAAGAGCTGCACCCTCATCAATAATTTTGACATTTCTGATAAAATAGGTAATTAGCAACAGGATAAGGGCTAGTAATCTTGCATGCACAAGAGATAATGGGATATGGGGAGGATAAGAGCTAAAGAGACAACAATTGGGGTATAATATTGAAAAAAAATTTCTTTCAAAAAGGGGCCTAAGATCACAATGCACCTTTGATGTTTGATGATATGCTCAAACGAGCTAGAATCTTAATCCCGTCACTAATTCTTAGTTTAATTGTAATTCTTATACAATAGATTGAAGTGCTAAGAGTCCCGGAATTCTATAAGAATTAGGGGAAAGCTTTATTGAGGTATGTATGGCTAAAACCCCCTCCTCATAGAGATTGAGCTTCCATGGTGCCCGTGTAAGTGTTCTAAATTCGAAACGTAATTGATGAAATGCTTGTTATGTTAAGTGAATTGATATTGTGAAAATTTATGAGGTAGGTAATTCTTTAGGAGTTTAATGTGTTATTCTTGTAAATGGAAGATGTGTGGAGAACATGAATTATGTGCTAAATGCCTAACTGTCATGCCAAGGTTACTTTGGGACTAATATGCCAAACTTGACAAATTTCCCTCTATGCTTATGACATAAATTGCTTTCGTATATGCCTATAACTTCATGTGGCAAAGTACATGTTCAAGATGAGAACAATGTGAAACGTAAGCTATGAAATGTGGAAACTATGGCCCCAAGTGCCGCTAAACTAATACATGTGTAACCAAAGATTGGTGTGAGATAAATAACGGAAAATGGTAACGTCTCGGGGAGACGGCTTAGCCGATCGGGCCGTGATCGGACGCCATGATATATATATATATATACACATGGTGGTAATGTATTGATGATTGAGTTTGGAAAGTGACTAATAAAATAATGGTAACGTCCCAGGGAGACGGCTTAGCCGATCGGGCCGTGATCGGACTCCGCTCACGGAAGCGATAGTAATATGGATAGTGATGCAACAGTGTGGGATACTCCAATCTAAAATCTTAAGAACTATGTGAAAATCATGTGAACCTCCTTATATTGTTGGCATGGTGCTTATTTGAAACTTTGTTGTCTTTACGATTTCCTCTTTACTCTTGTATGGTTGTTCATTCTAACAGGATGGTGTTTAGTTATACATACTAGTACTATTCCATGGTACTAACGTCCCTTTTGCCGGGGGCGCTACATTTTTAAATGAATGTAGGTGGCTCCATAGCTGCTAGTGCCGATCGTGTGTAGCGGAGCATCCTCTTCTCAAAAATCTTGGTGAGCCCCTTCCTCTTTCAAGAGGTTATGTTGTACACCATTTGTTATAGATATCCATTTTGAGGTATAGCCGGGGCCTTGTTGCCGGCGTTGTTATCATTGTCTTTTGTATCCTTATAGGCTCCATAGACGTTTATGTGGGTTATGTACAGGTACTGGATAGGTCGATGTACCATGTTGTAACTTTGTTCTCTTATTTTCTTCTAAAACTATAATTGTATGAAATCTTAGAAGCCTAACTACAGTTTAAGGTTGCGTTATTCAATAAGCTATCAATGTTGAATGTACAACCCCTTTTATTGTCTTATTAAATAGAATCGGATCCCTTAATCACATTGGGTTGGGTAGTGTGTGATGAGGCTTGCTCAGTTGGGTTCACTTGATTGAGTCCTTGTCGCGCCTTCCGAGGCTGGGCGTGAAATACCATGTCTATAGGTATTTGAAAATCTGTATATGCATATGCATATAGAAAATATGCCTATAGGTCCTTCTGAATTCTGTATATCCATTTCGCATCTAGATATCATGTTCATAGGCCTTAAACATTCAACTACACCTAGATATCATGTTCATAGGTCTTAAACAATTTTTTCGCACCTAGATATCAAGTTCATAGGTCTTAAACAAATTCTCGCACCTAGGTATCATGTTCATAGGTTTAAAAATGAGTCTTCTGCATTTTTTGTACCATGTCTGCAAAGGCTTAAAATCAATTACGCGTAGAAAACATGTCTATAGGAACTCCTACTCGAACCTGAGCCGCTTCATTCGTGCATATAGCTAAAATCAGTAATAACGGATACTATCAGTTGCAGAACTTATAACCTTCGTTAAAACTTGCCTTTCTTTAAATAATCTCACTACCCCTTTTAACCAGTATATTTCAAACCTTGTTATTTCGTTGCTTCCTGAATTCAATAGATACCATGCCTATAGGATCCTTGCCCAACACTTCGGCAAGCCTTAGCGTAGTAGTCCTAAATGCCTCCGGGACTGATAGGATTGGGATGGGTAATAGCATGCAATAAGTAATCGAGACCATTCTGTGCCTTAATACCTTAACGGGGTGGGAAGGGTAGATATAGATATGATGACCACGCGATAATGTCACGTGTAGCCCCTCATTGAGGAGTGATTATCGGGCATTGTGTTGGGTGATCCATATTATTAATAAACCTAGGACCCCCCTTTCCCTTTATTTCTTTGTTTCCTTTGAAATTTCAAACTCTTTCCTCTAAGAAAAATCAGCTCTATTTTAATTCTTTCCAACTTTGTTTATTTGTAAACCATTATGTGAAAGTCCACTCTTATTTGCCTACATGTTATTTGCACCTAAATTCACAATAATCGTCTCGCCGGGAACCACACTAGTGGATTCTGAGGGGTGCCTAACACCTTCTCCTTAGAATAATTTCAAGCCCTTACCCAATCTCTGGTTACTCAAAACAAATCTCCTTGGTGTCCTAATGCACCCTAATCATTAGGTGGCGACTCTTCAAATCAAACCCAATTCCCAAAAGGAATGAGTTTTCCTCCCAAATGTAATAAACCCGATTTCGTGAGAAAAAGGGGGCGCGACAGCATGGCGACTCCGCTGGGGATTTTTAGGCTTTTACCATGTAAGACTATTATTGTGAATCTATGCTTCTTTACGCACAATTATTTGTTTATTTCTTTTAAGCATTCAGTTTTCTTTTCGATTGCAAAACATTATGAAACTATTGTACTGCTTTACATTATGAAACTATTGTACTTACTGCTTTCTTAACGTGCAAGTACATGACTACATGCCTTTAATTGTTGCATAATCATGCTCAACATCATATTCCACTCGTGCCAAACAAATCCCATAGCAACACTTATAATGAGTGGTTGTGCTCTTCCGATATTATCCCCCCTAAATCCGGAAAAGGCATATTTGCGGTAAAACCAGTCGATCAACGGTGTAGTCGACGGTTTCGTGCCTTTCCCCCTTGAGTTGTCTGCTCAAGGGTACCAGTCTAAAACTCCATAGAAACCTTACTCTGTTTAAGTGTGCATGCATCATGGTCAAACCTAGCCGAGTCAGTTATGTTGTCCGCATAATGACTCTTTAAGATAGCCTTGTCCAAAGTCCATTGGGTTTCCCTAAAACCCAAACGGACATTATCACGTTCTATGCATTTATTTGGAGAACTAAATGCTTCTATGCCAATTATTGATGTCAAATAGTCGAGTCCGGTGGGGGAAAGGGCCTAACCTTACTTTCCTGCAGAAATATGAGGCACAAAGTCCCCAGATTCGGCATGGTCACCAACATTCACCCCAAACAGCTAAGCTGGTGGAAGGATTTTCACTCTAGTGCTCAGACTCTTGTCCAGAAATATTTGGGGAACCTACCTTCCCTCCTAGAAATCCAACCCAACAACAAGATCATAGAAGCTGCTACTTTGTTCTGGGATTGCGAGAGGTCCGTATTCCGCTTTGGGGATATTAAGATGACACCCTTATTAGAAGAAATAGGGGGATTGGCCGGTATACCATGGGAAACTCCGAGCATGTTGATGCCTGAAAACCGCAAGAGCAGGGGTTTCCTCAAGATGATGAGTTTGAAGAAAAATCCTGAACGCACATGTCTGAAAGACTCCTATATCCCTTTTGATTATTTGTACGAAAGGTACGGTCACAGCAAGTCCTACCGTACCTATCCTGACGAATTTTCCATCACATCATTGGGGCATATTCATCGAAGGGTCTTTGTATTCATGTTCTATTTTCTGGGGTTGATTGTGTTTCCAATGAAGAAAGCGAGAATCCACACCCGACTAGCCATGGTAACTAAAACCTTAATGGAAGGAATTGGAAGGCAACCATTCAGCATTGTGCCTATGATCATCGCGGAAAAGTGTCAACGGGGAGCTTGTCACTTCGAGGGTTGCAATTTGCTTCTTCAACTGTGGCTCATGGAGCATCTACAAAAGGGTGAATACCGACAAGAGATTCAACGAAGGGACTGGGACGATCATATCGCTTTCCATCACCCAAAGCGAATAAATTATATCCCTGATATGTTTGCTCAGCCGGAGGATGCCAAAGGATGGTTCGAGCTATTTGATAATCTGACCGAGGGGCAAGTACAATGGATGTTCGAATGGTTTCCAACTGAAGAATTTATCGCCCGATCCCGAGACGCACCTTTTTTTGATATTAATTGGGCTGAGAGGAACGTACCCTTACGTCCCTCTCCGAGTTATGGGGCAAGCTGGTAGGAAGAAGGTCATACCCAGGGTCGACAAGATGAGCCATTTCTGGGCTGACTTCCAGGCTGATGATAGTCCTTACAAGTGCCAAGCTCAGCATATGTGGCACTGCAAGATCGTCGTGGAAAGGGATACCATCGAGCCAGATAGATACCACGCCGGTTGTGCTCCCTACTATTCAGGCTGGTTGGAGGATAATCATAATGGTCCGGGCCAGCCCGGATATGTTCGAGGTCACATGATCATTGATAAAAAGGCTGAGGCACAGGTCAAATACAATCAGCTGCGCAAGAGAATCCGGGAATGCGAAAGCGAGCACCGTGAGATACAGGAAGCCAATCAAAAGTTAATTGAGGAATGGAAGGGCATGGCCGTCAATGCCAACAAGCGACTGGGATATTTAAGAGCGAGGTATAATAGAGTTGGAAAGGAAATTTCTTAAGAGTGTCGAAGACTGCCAGAATTGTGAAGGAAATGAAGGCAGACATCTAGCCAGAGCCTACCTGCTGCTGGGACTGCACGAGTTAGGGAAGCTGTTCGAGGGAGTCAAGGACGCCAAATCTGGGGAAGGTCCTTCTGGGACCAAATAGATAGGAGTTTTCTTCTTAATAAAATGTAATAAGGCCAATGGCCACTAGTGACTTTTATATCCTGTTATTTGGTGTCGATTTGGGAATCGTCTACTTTTTATCAATGAAATGAGGCATTTAAGCATTCCAAGATCTCCAAATCAACTTGTCGCTAGGCCTACCTCGGGCATAAAGAGGTCCCCAAATTAGGACACACTCATTCCCGCATTGTGTGTTTAAATATTGCAATATTTTTTAATCATCACTAACTTGTTACTTTTTTGTTTTACTTTTTGTTTATTCCCCTCCCCCAAAGGTTAGTTCGTGAACTCTGGCAACATCATCCTATTTCACGAGATCTAGTGCCCTCCACTTACTCCTCCTCTCAGTCCTATCAGACACAAGAACAAAGGGAAGACAGAAGATTTGAACAACTCCAGAAAAAAGAACTCAACTGAATGGGTAGAGGTCAGTCAGGGTCATGGTCACGGTACTCTGGTTCCCAAGGAAAATGCATCCCAACTGGAACAAAAGCTGCTGAAATTTCAAGAAGAACTTGACCAAGTTCAGAATCTGGCAAATCTATCATTTTCCCTCACCACTCCAGAGGTTAGTTTCCCAAATGCTCAGAATCGCGTACCTCCACAAAATATCCCAAAGCAACTCAACCATCCCACTCCTCATCATCACCGCAACACCTGCCATACCTCAAACTAACACCCCACCTGCTCATCCCGGAACTCCTAGAACTCCACAAATGACCACTGCCACACCCACGCATAACTACCTCCATCTATGTGG
>NW_017670749.1:227000-259636 GCF_001879085.1 Nicotiana attenuata
CACTTTATTTATTAATACTTCACTCGACTATTACCTTTTCGTTTTACTTTTTCGTTTTAGTTTACCCTTCCCCCCCCCCCAAAGGTTAGTTCGTGAACTCTGGCAACATCATCCTATTTTACGAGATCCAGGGGCCCTCCACCGACTCCTGCTCTTAATCCTATCAGACACAAGAACAAAGGGAAAATGGAAGATTTGAACAACACCAGAAAAGAAAACTCAACCGAACGGGTAGAGGTCACTCATGGTCACGGTACTCTGGTCCCCAAGGAAAATGCATCCCAACTGGAACAAAAGCTGCTGAAATTTCAAGAAGAACTTGACCAAGTTCAGAATCTGGCAAATCTGTCATTTTCCCTCACCACTCTAGATGTTAATTTCCCAAATGCTCAGAATCCTGTACCTCCACAAAATATCCCAAAGCAACAAAACCATCCCACTCCTCATCACCACTGCAACACCTGCCACACCTCAAATAACACCCCACTGCTCATCCCAGAACTCCAAAACTCCACAAATGACCACTGCCACGCCCAACATAATACCCCCATCTACGTGGAGACTGTGCCGCACTCCACCCAGCCCATCTCAAGCACACCCGAGTCCAATGATAAGGACTTGCTCATCAGAAACCTGGCCGAAGAACTTAAAAGGTTGACTAGAAAAATTCAAGGCGTTGAAGGTNNGTCCAGTTGGACAAGGATCTGCTTACGAGGAGGAGCCGGTAGCCATTCTAGACCGGCAGGATCGACAGTTGAGGTCGAAGAGTTTTCCATCAGTACGTGTTCAGTGGAGAGGTCAGCCTCCTGAGGCATCGACCTGGGAGTCCGAGTCTGATATGCGGAGCCGTTATCCTCACCTATTCCCTGACTCAGGTACTTCTTTCTTTTGTCCGTTCGAGGACGAACGGTTGTTTTAGAGGTGGAGAATGTGACGACCCAAAGGGTCATCACCGAATTTCTTCCTATTTCCGTGCTTTCGAGGCCTTGAAAACCTCGCTTTTAGTTGCCTCGATTTGCGTGCGCAGTCCGGGCGCGAAGCCGGAAAGCTTTTATGTTGAAATATGTGAACTTTGTGAAAAATTTGAAGAATTTTGATATTAATATTGCTAAAGTTGACTTTGGTCAACATTTTTGGTAAACGGACCCGGACCCGTGATTTGGCGGTCCCGGAGGGTCCGTAGAAAAATATGAGACTCGGGCATATGCCCGGAGTCGAATTTCGAGGTCGAGAGCCCGAGAAATGAATTTTTCTGTGAAATTGTTTTTCTGAAATTATTAAGGAAAATGGGAATGAAAATTGATTAAAAGACTAGGTATCGGGCTCGTATTTTGGTTCCGACGTCCGGTACAAGTCTTAAATATGTGTTAAGCGCTCTCTGTAAAGTTTGGTCGAAATCGGACGTCATTTGACGTGTTTCGGACCTAAATATCTAAAATTTGAAGTTTAAGAAGTTTGAAATGAAAGATGATGATTTTGAGGCTTGATTCATTGATTTTGATGTTATTTTGGCGATTTGATCGCTCGAGTTAGTTCGTAGGATGTTATTGAGTTAGTGTGGATGTTTGGTTAGGAGCCCCGAGGGCTCGGGAGTGTTTCGGAGGTAGTTCGGGGTGTTTTTGGCCTTAGAGTTGTTGCAGAATTTCTGTTGTTGCTGGTGTCTGCGATCGCATACATTCTTCTGCGATCGCGTAGGGTTAATTGATCAGGCCCATTTTCTGTTCTATGCGATCGCATGAACTCCTCTGCGATCGCGTACCTTAGCCCCTTCATTCTTTGCGATCGCATTAAGCTTCCGCGATCGCGTTTCATTAAACCAACCCTGGTATGCATAGCCCCTTTTCTTCTATGCGTTCGCATGACCCATTCTGCAATCGCAGTGGTCAATTTTCCCTTCCCCTATGCGATCGCAAGCCTCCTTCTGCGATCGCATAGAGTAAATACGCCTAGTTATATTTTTATGTCCAGAACAGTAGCAGCACGGGATTTCTCATTTTTTTCACACGAGCTCTTCTCTTAAACCCTCCATAGACGAAATTCAAGCTCTCCTTCCTCCATAACTCTTTGGGTAAGTAATCTTAACATCATTCCCTCATTATTTCTTCATCTAATTACTAATTTCCTAGCCCTAAATCATGAAATCAAAGTAGAAATTAAGGGTTTTGGGTAGAGTTAGGTTTTTGGGAATTTTGGGTGATTCAACCTCAATTTGGGGTCGAATCTTGAAATAAATTATATATTTGAACTCGTGGGGTTATGGGTGATTGAGTTTTGGTCCGAGCCTCGTGTTTGGACCATGTGGGCCCGGTGTCGAATTTTGGTATTTTTGGAAGAACGCTAGGAAATTCATATCTAGGCTATGGGATGTTGCCATTGAGTCCTTATTGATATTACTGAACTAATTATGACTAGATACCATTGTTTCGGAGCCGGATTGTAGAGGAAAGGCGGTAATTGAGGGTTAATTGCTATTCTTTGGACCGAGGTAAGTGTTTGTTCTAACTTTGGCTTGAGGGAATANAAACACTGTCTCCATCTGCATTTTCTGCATTGCATAAGGCTGCCATTCTGCCTTCCGAGACTAAACACTGTCTCCATCTGCATGTTCTGCATTGCATAAGGCTACCATTCTGCCTTCCGAGACTAAACACTGTCTCCATCTACATTTTCTACATTGCATAAGGCTACCATTCTACCTTTCGAGACTAAACACTGTCTCCATCTGCATTTTCTGCATTGCATAAGGCTACCATTCTGCCTTCCGAGACTAAACAGTGTCTCCATCTGCATTTTCTGCATACCATTCTGCCTTGCGAGACTAAACACTGTCTCTATTTGCATCTGTATGGCTGAAATATTGCCACTTTATTTACACTTGCATGGCTGAAAGATCGCCACCTCATTTGCGTTTGCATGGCTAAAAGATCGCCACTTTATTTACTTGCATGACTGAAAGATTGCCACTTTATTTATGCTTGCATGGCTGAAAGATCGCCACCTTATTTACATTTGCATGGATGAAATATTGCCACTTTATTTACGCTTGCATGGCTGAAAGATCGCCACTTAATTTACATTCGCTTGGCTGAAAGACCGCCACCTTATTTACATTTGCATGGCTGAAATATCGCCACTTTATTTACGCTTGCATGGCTGAAAGATCGCCACTTCATTTACATTCGCATGGCTGAAGTACCGCCACCTTATTTACATTTGCATGGCTGAAATATGGCCACTTTATTTATGCTTGCATGGCTGAAAGATCGCCACTTCATCTACATTCGCATGGCGGAAAAACCGCCAACTTATTTACATTTGCATGACTAAAAGATCGCCACTTTATTTACGTTTGCATGACTGAAAGATCGCCACCTATTGCATCTCATTGGCTGAAAGATCGCCAAACACTGCATCTCATGGGCTGAAAGATCGCCAAATTATCCGAGGGCGTCATTGTTCAGAGGCACCATTTGCATAGCCCGAGAACACCACGCCATGGCCTGAGGATCCATTTAATCTTTTGCATATCATTATTCAAAGGCATCATGTTTCGGATGCATCATTCTCATAGCCCGAGAGCATCATTTCATGGCTTGCGAATCCTTTATTATTATACGCTTCATGGCCCAGGACATCATGGTCTGAGGACGTCATCCTAACCGTCCAAAGACAACATCCATGGTCCGACGGGAACTTGCATCACGTTTAAATCTATGCACAATATATCTCTGTATTTGTTTATTCGCAGGAAAATTGGCAAGCAACGACCCTCTCGACAGGAGCGATTCCGCTCCAGTTCCCCGCATCCCTATCCTAAGTATTGCGTCCGTGCTTGAAAAGCCTCCATCGGCATACTCCGCCGATGGATCCTGAACTACATATGGCCTGATTCCTGTAAGACCAGGGATATGTAGGCAACTCAGAAGCCAGATCACAGCCAAACCTCTTCAAACCATTTTGTTCGGTCAAAATTGGCCATCATATCTTTACCCGACAACTCTTTCATCCTACCCGGGTAAAGAGGGGCAGCTGTTGATACCCAATTTTTCCCTGTATTTTTTCTAAAATATGCAAAGTACTGTCAAAACAGCCTATATATGCATATATAAGTATATCCCAAGGTTACATCATTTTTCCTTAATTTTTCAAAGATTTTTAAACCAATTTACTACCCTATTTTATCAAGAAAAACCCAATAATTGTCCCCAAAATTATCATTTTTGGTGTTTCATTTATTGGATTCTCGTGTTTATACTAAAATATAGCTAAGATATTTTTACACACTTTACAAATTTATTTATTATGTTTTAGGGATAAAATTGCATAATTGCAATATTAAACACTTTTAGGTTTAAATCCGTCTCATGTTTGCAAAATGGGATTTTATATTTTTAAATTAATAATTATATATTATAAATCTTTTTAGTGCTTCCAATTAGTTTTTCAGAAATTTATTTACTATTTTCTATAAATTAAATGGCGAAAAAGGGCTATTTAAATTATAGCCAGATTTGGCTTTCTAATCTAGCCTAATTAAACTAGCCCATATCCCCTAAATACACCAGCCCAAAGACCCAAGCCCGAATCCTAAATCTACCCGACGCAATCCGGATTAAATCTTGGCCGTTGATCAATTTTGATTAACGGTCCTGATTCGTTCTTACCAAGTTAAACAAACAACCCCCCCCCAAAACCCCTCTCATTCCTCATTCGACCGACTCTCATCTCTATCTCTCTATCTCTGGTTCTCTCTTGAACCTTCCCCCTTCCCCTCCACTCCGATGAGCTTCACTCGCCTTCTCCGGCCACCTCCTGGCCAGAATCCATGGTGGTCTCACCATCTACCAGCCTTCTACGGTTCCTACACGCTTGGTTGCTAAAGTTTCAAGGCCTGACCACGAAGAAGCTGGGTCCAAACTTTGCTTGATTCAAGTTCTATGGCCATCTCCAGCCTTGCTCCGGCAAGCCATGTCTGTTCGAGCCTGACCTCGACCCCTCCGGTTTAGATCAACGACTATCCAAGCCTCTTTCACCGTTTGGGTTCCTCCGAAACCCTAGCTTTTGAGGTTCTTCTGTTTTCTTTAGATCTGTGCTAGATACGCGTTTTCCCTAAACATTCAAATGATTTCTTGATATTTCTTTCAAAAAACTATGCTTTCAAAACCTTTATATTTTTTCGATCTAGGGTTTTGAGCTATTTAGATGTTTCTCTGATTTTCTTTTTTTTCTCTTGTGTCCTTCTTCTACTATGTTTCTTCTACTGTGTTCTTTGTGTGTTTCTTCTACTATGTTTCTTCTTACCATTTTTCTACCATATTCTTATCAGTTTCCTCTACTGTGTTTTCTATGTTTCTCTTACTGTGTTCTTATTAAGTTTCTTCTACTATGCTTCTTTATACGTTTCTCCTACTGTTTCTTATTAGTTTCTTCTACTATGCTTCTTTGTACGTTTCTTCTTTTGTTTCTTATTAGTTTCTTCTACTATGTTTCTTTGAGTTCTTCTAATGTGTTTCACATGTTGTTCTTTTACTATGCTTCTCATGAGTTCCTGCTACTGAAAGAGCATGTTAAAGGTCTCAGTTCCTTTCTAAGACCTCTGAACCTGTTTCGATTAGTATTTTTTTCCTTGATTACTTGTCCTCTCATCTCTGCACACGATTGATGGTAAAAACCCTAGAATTTGGAGGTTCATCCAATTTTTAAGACCATTGGCTATGTGATATGCTTGCTCCTCATCTTTGAAATTGTTGGATTTTAGAAATCCAAACTATTTCGAGTTTTTGAATTTGTTTCATCTGTTGCTCAACTGAGTCTTGAAATCCTTGTTTCAACCTCTGTTTCTTTAAGCGATTCTGATTCTCTACTAAACTCTTCTAAGGTCCTTATACTGGACCCCTTGTATGCTATTTGATACTATCTCTCTTCTACATTGCTGACCTATGTGACTACCATTTTTGCAATGGCATGACGTTTCCTTTGCCCTAAATTCAGCTTAGCATGTTTGTGTGCTCTTTATATGTGCTGAACTCCCCTCTAAAATGGCTTTGAATTTTGATTAATTTCAGACTTCCATTGTATAAGTTTGATTGATTTCTTTCCTTGTTTGCTAATTTCCCTGTTACTCGATTTGAGTCAAAAACTTTCCTTAGCTTTTCTGACTTAGTTCATTCATGGACCACTGATTACAAATCTCTAACTCCTTGATTTACTATCTACTAATTGATTTTCTACCTTATTTATGTAATCGTGTATTTCAAGATTCTGCCCTTAAATAAACTCCTATGTATTTACCCCTAATTGCCTACTTTGCACAAGATGCTTGTTTGATCTCTTTCCTTAAATAATTTTCTTGCTCATTACCGATTAAGTCTGAATTCCTTAATTAAAGGAAGTCTTGCACTGATTGATTGTAATTGATACCCAGTTCCTTAATTGTTTTCTTACCTTATTTTCTGCCTGTTTTTCACACTATAAATACACGACTCTTTCATTAACAAAACATCTATCACTCGTAGTCTTTCTGAACTTACACTTACACTCAAAAGTGTTCTCTCTTGTTGCTTGTACTATGGCCTATTTACAAGACCTATTGCTTTCTTCCTCTCTATTTGTTTCTTTGAAACTGGTATGTCCTGATTTAAGGTTTTCAACACCACAACATTGTGTTTATTTACTATCTTTATATCCATGTCTACTTGCTGCTTATGTACAGTTCCACACTTACTCTAGTATGCTAGTTTCTTTCTGCATGTTCTACTATGAATCCAAACCCTACCCTCTATGTGTTTAAGCTATGGTTTGAGGCATGACAATACTGCAAGTTATTGTCCACGAATCAAACTTGATCCTCTGGGATCTTAGCCTCTAATAGTATGTGTTCTGGCAGGCTTATAGGGGTGCTAGCACTCTCCATTGCTGGGCATGACTAAAGTCTGCCCTTGCCTAAGCAATAGGCTCTTTATAACCTCCATATTCCCCTGAACCTCTTATGTGTGCTTAATTGTAGTTGTTTCTCTCTCCTTTTCCCCTTTTAACATTCTGTTCTGCACTTGCACACTTTCTTAGTCTTTAAGTTCTGCCCCTTTCTTGTGAGCCTTGCCTTGGGACCCTTTGAGTTCCCTGAACTTGGACACTTGAGGGCTGGCCCTTCCGCACTGCACTTATGCTTGTTCTAATAATACATTTGGGTGTGAGCATTGACCGGAGTCCCATTGAGGCTCTTAGGGAACTTTGACACACTGAAATGGGAGAGAGGCTATGGATCATGATCTCTCGGAGTTGGTTTACCTCATATTTCAGATATGAAGTCTGAATTAGGCTTTCCTTTGGTTGTACTTTTACTTATATTTCCTGATGTATTTTTTTATTTTTATTTCGAGCTGTAATAATTTGTAATAAACTCTTAGGGATGGTTAGTGAAAAAGGGCGGGTGACCATGTATGCATAAAGGGTAGATACCATGTCTATAGGTATTTGAAAATCTGCATATGCATATGCATATAGAAATTATGCCTATAGGTCCTTATGAATTCTGTATATCCATTTCGCACCTAGATATCATGTTCATAGGGCTTAAACATTCAGCTGCACGTAGATATCATGTTCATAGGTCTCAAACAAATTTTTTCGCACCTAGATATCATGTTCATAGGGCTTAAACATTCAACTGCACCTAGATATCATGTTCATAGGTCTTAAACAAATTCTCGCACCTAAGTATCATGTTCATAGGCTTTAAAACGAGTCTTCTACATTTTTTATACCATGTCTACAAAGGCTTAAAATCAATTACGCGTAGAAAACATGTCTATAGGAACTCCTACTTGAATTTGAGCTGTTTCATTCATGCATAGAGCTAAAATCAGTAATAACGGGTACTATCAGTTGCAGAACTTATAACCTTCGTTAAAACTTGCCTTTCTTTAAAAAATCTGACTACCCCTTTTAACCAGCATATTTCAAACCTCTTTATTTCGTTGCTTCCTGAATTCAATAGATACCATGCCTATAGGATCCTTGCCCAACACTTAGGCAAGCCTTAGGGTAAAGTTTTAAACTAAATCAGTATCTGTTAATAACTACAACCATCAGGCAGGCCTGAGTCGGGCTTCCTATCTGAATTATGTAATAAATCAGACTGCCCCAACCTTTCAGTTCTTTCATGTTTAGTATTAATTAGACCCTAAACGGTATGTGTAAGTCATGCTAATTACGTGTTTCTTTGTTTAAAGGGGGTATATTTGAGCCTTTGTTTGTTATGTGCTTTCCCCCAACTTGCTTTACATGTTTTGTATGTCACCTTAGAATTTTTTCCTTTGAAACTACAATTAAGCCTAACTTCCCTCCCTTTTATGATTAGTAGTCCTAAATGCCTCCGGGACTGGTAGGATTGGGACGGGTAATAGCATGGAATAAGTAATCGAGACCATTCCGCACTTTAATACCTTAACGGGGTGGGAAGGGTAGATATGGATATGATATAATGTCACGTGTAGCCCCTCAGTGAGGAGTGATTTCCGGCTTTGTGTTGGGTGATCCATATTATCAAATCACTTGATGTATAGCCCCGATCTATGGATGTGTTGAAGGATATTTTCATGTTGTTTAGTTGTGGAATGAAGTAGATTTGATATCGTGATATGAGTTTAGACTCGGGAAGATTAAGTGATTGCGTGATGTTTATGACAGTGGAGGGGTATAAAGAGATGTTAGTTAAGGCAAAGCAGGTGCGTTATCTCCTGCGGGGCGTCCCGAGGGTGTGTGAATCCCATTGGTGTGTTATAGCGAGTTCTCCTTTACCAGTGAATTATATGTGCTGCAGTTTCAGTTTGGATCGCGTATGAGAGTTATCGTGACTGTTACGAGGGTGAATGCGAGATTTGCAAATGATTTGAAGTACTAAATGGTTTGAGTTGCACGAGCTTATGAAGGATTTAGTTTAATCTCACTATGTTATTATGGCAGTAGTAGAGTATGGGCATTGTGAGTTCCTATGTGTTTTGACCAATGGCTTTGAGCCAAGTGGGGGAGTCCGCCATTGATAAATTATTTGTGCGACTAAGTGTCGTATTAGTTTTAGTTTGAGGTATACTGGTGAATCAGTTAAAGGGGTTGAGATCGAGGATGACTCGAGTAAAGGAAACCTTGGATAAGGGTTATGTTATGCTTTATGGGTGTATGAGAATCATGGAATGACTTGAGTTATTATTGGTGATGAATGTAATGTGCATGGAGCGGTAATTTAGTTGGTTGCATTAAGGTGGGGTTACTTCCTAGGGTGTTGGAGTGCTAATAGAGCACAGGCCGTTCGGATCGTTTGATCAGTCTAATTGAGATTGAGCAGAGTGGATGACTCCCGAGAATGGTTCTAATGGACTCAAGATGTATATGTAACAATTGGGGATCTTCAGGATATGTATTTGGCTAGAAACTGAGGTTTATATTAGAGGGTGTCATGATTTGTTACATTTCTATATCTGCATGGAATCTACATATTAGTATCAAGAAGGTGAAGGTAATGGCTTTAGATTCGCAGGAAGTCTCTTCAGGGTAAGTATTTTGAATATGGTACTTTTGGAGATGTTTAAGGGAGTATTCAGCGGCTTACGAACCTTATGACGGTGTGGTTTTATGCTTAAGTCTTGTGTGGTGAGTTCGGGTTGAGGATTGCGATATTATGGCAAGGAGAAGTATCAATTTGAAGGTAATTTAGAAGGAACTCAGATAAATAGGACTGGTTGGTAGTAAGTTGGATTGGCATGGTAAGGGATATGATTAGTCCTTTGGATGCTTATGAGGAAATGAGTTTCTATAGGTGTTTCGTGGCAATGCTCTTGGGTTTTGATGGCTTGCGTAGCTTTGTTGAGTTAGAAGGATTCAGTACTGACGGTTTGGTTTTGTGCAAATGGGATTCAGAGAGTTCTTGATAGTTTCTACCACGATTAGAGATGTATAATTTCTATTGGCGTGAGGAGCATGTGATGTATAGTGATTTTTCTCCTAAGTGGGATCAAATGGAATGTTCTTGGCTAGTTGAGTACATAGTTACTTGTGGCTCGGAGTGGATTATAAATTTCTCACATTTATCATAGAATGGCATAGTATGTGCGGTATGTTGTCTAGGAATGAAATTCGCACGTGTAAGGTCACAGTTCTATTCTGAAAGGAAGGTCATAATTTCTTACGCGGCATGGACAGTTCAGATGACTAGGTAAATGATATTACTAATTGGTATGGTGGGATGAGAGTATACATTCAAAAAGGGGAGAAGTTTTTGAGTTATGGATACTTCATTGGTATTGCAGCACTCTCTTGTTTGATCGACTGCTGATATTCAAGTTTGCTTGGTGGCACCGAAGAATTATAACAATACCCCTCGTGGAATGATCGAGTAGCAGAGGTGTGTTAGATGTACGGGCGGTAGAGTTGGGATCGGATATGGTGATTCGTGTGCTCTATGGATTTGGAGACTAGCAGTTCTCATAAATAGGTTATTTCATGGTTGTGAATTGCGAGGATGTGGGCAAAGCTAGTCAGATGTTTGTATGTGCCATGATTCAGTCAGTGTGAACTTTCGGGGAGGTATTTATCTATTGTGGGTGACCAGAGTTGATTTAGGGTTCATTGGTAGGCCCAGTATGGAGGTGTTCTGTATCGAGTCGGATATGTTGACTCCGGACTGCTATTGTTGAGGAAGGTTCCATTTGGCTGTTAATAAGCTTATTAGTGTCCCGAGATTTGTTTCTGAGTTACTCTGGTATGCTACGCGGATTGTGATTCGTTGATTTTTTGCACAAATGATATGGTTCTATTTGAGTTTTACAGTGGGATTTGAGTGAAACGGACATTTGAGTGTTGTATGATTGATTGCACATTGGATAGGATCTTTCGGGCTGGTATGGCCTTACGTCACCTGCTTCTCTATGGTTATGGTGATTCACTTTTGGTACTAGACATCAATGTGCGCGTGGTCATTGATTTTGAGCAGGTGACTTAAGGTTTTTCATGTGGACCGGTGTTTGGATAGGGTCGCGCATTGCAGCGAAGTTATGTGGAAGTATGATCCTTCGGGTCAGATTTGTGTGTTCTGGTTCTACGTTATGTGATGGGTTCTTAACATCGTGTTGTGGTGGTACTGGTGAGCTTGTGGTACAGCTCTCTCATTTGAGTTAGTTTCCATGATTTGAGTACAATTGGATTGTTGCTTAGTGGTGCACGGGTTGTGGCTTTAGATGGTGTTGATGTATCATGTCACTAGAGTAGCCGTGTTAGATGAGATGAGGTCATTGGACCTTAGATGAATACTATCGGATTCGATTTCAACATGTCGGAAGGATAATATCGATCGGCTTAGAAATTTACTATAGTCCTTGCTGAAGGATAGGGAACTCCATGACTGGTCGATCTGAAGAATGGTTATGATTTCTACGTGTTTCTTTCATTGGCAGTACATGAAAGTGTTGAAAGGAGACTTTATTTCATAAGAGGTTAATTACCGGTATAGGGTTGTATGAGCAACTGTTGTGATTAGAAGTTATCGCTATGAGCGTTTGAGTTGCGTGGTATATTATGTGATTTAATCTTGAGTTGCGGTTATGGCTTGATACAACGTGTTCAGACTTACTTAGTGTGTAGATGTGAGATTCTGATCCTACAGATACTTTCATAAGTGGAAATTTGGTTCTATGTTCACGTGCTAGGGTGTATTGTGAAATTTCATTTATGCTGTGCTATCGGACCTATACGGGATAGGGTGACGTGGTATCACCATCGGGCATGTGCATAGTGAGGATACATGGCAATTTGATGGCTTTTGGAACAACTCTGGACACGTTCGAGGACGAATATATGTTTAAGTGGGGGAGGATGTAACGACCCGACCGGTCGTTTTGAGCATTTTCATTTTGCTCACCAGTTTTGACTTTTTAGTATTTGACCTCGGATTTGAATTTGGATAATTCTGTTAGCTCCGTTAGGTGATTTTGGACTTAGGAGCGCGTTCAGATTGTGTTTTGAAGGTCCGTGGTAGAATTAGGCTTGAATTGGCGAAATTTGAAATTTGGCGATTTTCGATCGGCAGTGGAAAATTTTATATCGGAGTCATTTGTGGCATGTGTTCAAAATTTAAGGTCACTCGGGCGAGGTTTGATAGGTTTCGGCATCGGTTGTGAAAGTTTGAGGTTTCAAGTCGATTAAGCGTGAATTTGTGTGTGATTCATGTTTTTGTTATTGTTTGAGGTGATTCGAGAGCTCGATTGAGTTGGCATGGTATTTTAGGACTTGATGGCACATTTGGTTGAGGTTCCGGAGGCCTCGGGTGAGTTTTGAGCGAGTCCAAGCATTACCGGAACTCAGGCATGGTTCTGGTGCTTAATTTTAGCTGAGGGCGAAGGAATTTTCGATGAGGGCAATGAACTTTCGCTGAGGGCAGAGTAGGGGGCGCGGACATCGTAAATCTGGTCGCGGTGGCGGTCTAAGGCAGCTCTGCAAATTCGCTGGTCCAACTTCAGAAGCATATATCTTTTGATCTACAAGAAACTTTGAGATGATTCAAAAACGAAAGTTTTAGCAATTTGAGTCTAGTTTCCACAAAAGTAAAGAAATAAGAATTTGGACATCTGTAGAGAAAGTTATGCCCAAAATACTAAAGCCTGTCACTGAAGCCACCAGAAGCGCGGATAGGGCTACTTTTTCGCAACCGCAGGGGTTGGATTTTTGTGGACGCGCCTGGATTTTCGCAGTCAGCGTAGTGGAGATCAGAGAGTGCACTATATAAATGGGGTTTAGGGCATTATTTCACATTTTGGGCCTAGGGAGCTCGGTTTGTGACGATTTTTCGTGTGTTTTTCAAGAAATTCATCGGGGTAAGTGATTCTAACTCGGATTTGGTTAATGTTCATGAATATATCAATGATTTCATCATTTTATTAGTACTTTGAGGTGGAAATTTGGGGAAAATTGTGGAAATTTCATAAAATGAATTTTTGAGATTTTAATGTCGATTTGGAGTCGGATTTGAGTGAAAATAGTATGGTTAGTCTCGTAATCGAATGGGTTGTCGGATTTTGCGACTTTTGTCGGATTTAGAGACGTGGGCCCGGGGCCCGACTTTTTAGTTGACTTTTTCACTTTTGGCCCAAAGCTTAGCATTTTCTTATGGGATTGATTCCTTTAGCTTGTGTTAATTGTATCGAATTGTTTGTGGCTATTTCGAGGCATTTGGAGGCCGGTTCGAGAGGCAATGGCATCGCGGATTAGGGATTTGATCAGCTTGAGGTAAGTAGTGATTGTAAATCTTGTCCCGAGGGTATGAAGCCCCGGATTTCACATCGTTTCACTATTGTGAGGTGACCCACATGCTAGGCGACAGGCGTATGGGCGTGCACCGTTGGTGATTGTGACTTGGTCCGTCTCGTAGCTACTATTAAGTTGCCTATTTTACTGAAAAACTATTTGATACTTATGTGCTTTAGAAAGAATTTCTTTGATTTGGGCTGAATGTCATATTTGGGCCTCGTGCCAAAGCTGTTTGGACCCTTAGGGGCCTTTTCTTATTATTCCCTCACTGTTTTGATTTAAGATATGTACTCAGTCATGCTATGTTTTACTAATATCATAACTCAATCTTTATTACATCGTTTTTGATGCATAAAATGATATTTTGGGCTGAGCACCCTATTTTACCGAAGCCTGAGTGGCTTCAGAGGTATCTGACTGAGAGAGGCCGATGGCCTAATTGTGAGGATTTGTATATATATATATATATATATATATATATATATATATATATATATATATATATATATATATATATATATATATATATATATATATATATNATATATATATATATATATGTATGTATGTATGTATGTATGTATATGGATCGGGCTGCACGCCGCAGCGATATAGCGCTTGGGCTGTAGGAGCCTCTCCGGAGTCTGTACACACGAGGGGCTGATACGAGTGACTATGCGGTCTTCGCGAGGAGCTATGTATAAGTGACTGTGAGGTTTGCCCGAGGGGATGTTTATGATTAATACTTGCCGAGGGGCTATTCACGAGTGATATTTTGCCCGAGGGGTTGTTTATGATTTTCTTCACTTTTATTTTAAATTGCATTGAGCCTCTGTTGAACCTGTTGAAAGGCACCTTCAAATGATTTTTACTGAAAACTGGATTTTAACGAGATGACTTGACTCATATCCTGATTTGAAAACATGTTGTACTTACTGAGATTTCATGATGTGGATTCTATTTGTTTCCTACTGCTCAGTCTCTATTTACGTTTATTACTTACTAAGTTAGTGTACTCACATTACTCCCTGCAACTTGTGTGCAGATCCAGGAGTTACTGGACGTGTTAGAGATTGTTGATTTCACCCGTCGCGGATCTGTTGGAGTTAGCAAGGTAGTTGCATGGTGATCTCACTCGTGCTCTTCTCCCTCCTATCTTCCTGTAGATTGTTATTAGTTGATTTCCAGACTATACATGTCTTAGTATTATCGGGCAGTCCTTGGTAGATGTTCATGACTAGTGACACCCTAATGTCGAGCTTTCTTTCCACGCTGTTGTTTTGATTTATACACTTTATGAAGGATTATTCTTAAACAGTTTTGGTTTTATCTTAATAATGAAAATATTAATTGGTTTTGGAAATGTGTCAGCTTGCCTAGTACCACGTTAGGCGCCATCACGACCGGCTTGGTTTTTGGGTCGTTACAAGTTGGTATCAGAGCCTAGGTTACATAGGTCTCACGAGTCATGAGCAGGTTTAGTAGAGTCTCGCGGATCGGTACGGAGATGTCCGTACTTATCTTCGAGAGGCTGCAGAACCTTTAGGAAATTCCACACTCTTGAATTCTTATCGTGCGTCATTGATTCTGCTTGAAGCGTAACTCCTTGAATTCCTTCCACGTTTTCGTGTGCACGCATGAGCGCTCTGTATAAGATGTGCATCGACGACTTGTGATTCCCTAAATGAGAGGCGAGATGTGATTTCTATGCGTTAATGTTGGGCTAGTCTGGAGGACTTGAGATCGGGTTTTTTCTGTAGCTTGAACACTAAGGGGTTGATTGTGTGAGCACGTGCTTTTGGGGTAGAGAGGCTATTTCCAATAGACCATCGGCATCCTTCCCTCCAAGAATTCCCCACCTTGCTCTCGGGGTGAGTCGAACTCACAACCTCTTGTTTGGAAGTGAAGGGTGCTTACCATCAGAGCAACCCACCTAAACAGTGAAGAGTTAAAGGAATCCCTGTGTATGCTCCTTATTCTCTTTAATGTGGCCCTTTTTGCGAGCATGCATTGTGGAATTTATGGATATGAGAAGATCTCCATCTTTATAAAAGTGCCACCAACCGCAACCAATGAACAATCTCTTTTTTTGTATGAAGTTATAGGAATATAGTTGCTAAGGTCTATTTTAGAGTTAATTTTATTGCTAAAGAAGTACTTTTGATACTTTAGCTCTTATATAATGTGTGTTTCTCTGGAAAATATTTTTTTGCTGCTTAAATCTACTTTAGCTCTTATTTAATGTGTGTTTCTCTTATTGATCTTATATAATGTGTGTTTCTCTAGAAATATTTATTGATGCATGCTAGGGACTTCTGTGCTAACATGAAATAATGGTATATTAAGCTAGCAGAATTTAATATTTTACAAGGCTTCCTTAACAGTACTTGAATTAGCAAACTAATATTTCAAATGCATTTTTATTATCATTAATTGTATCGCCAAGAAAAATATTTCTATATTCCTTCCTTTGTGTCTGCTTATTGAGATTTTGTATGAAATTTTGTTTGGGGAAAATAACCAATGAAGTATTTGAAAAATTAAGGTATTCTTTTTTAAATCTCAGTGATGTGGAGAACAATCCTAATCCTTCTCTAGGAAAGTAATCTCAGGTTAAGGTTGAGCAGATATGAATCAAATTTTTTACTAAGTTGATTTTTTTTCCAGGATAAGTGTGCTAAGAAGATGTGATTCTATACTTTGACCACATTTTCTCCTTATATTTCTTTTGATTACAAAGGTAAACATTTTAATTATAACAACACAGAAATTGTGCTGATATGTCCAACAACCTAGCTAGAGTACAATTCCTTCTGCTATTACATACAGTACTATTGCCCTGTCATCTTACCAGCTTCATGAACACTTTCCAAATTATTGTTGCTTATATCTACATTAGCTCTTATATAATGTGTGTTTCTCTGGAAAATATTTTATTGCTGCTTAAATCTACTAGAATTCATCTTATTGTTTTCCCATTAGAAGTACTGGAGAACTAGTAGCTAGTAGCTTATGGGTATTGATTTTTACAAAAGAGATGGTGTAGTAATTTTTCCCCATTAGAAGTATTGATACATTGTCTATACATTATCTTTCCGTGTGTTTCACTTTAATGTTAGAGAAATAAAGATACTTGCATAAATTTTCTTTAATAAAGTTTACTTTTATAATAATTGTATTTTTTTTATAGGATACTTTCAAATGAAGCTTGGAGGAATTCATTCAAAGTCGGCCGATTAATGATCAACGTAGGCCAATATAACCATCCCAAGAGGAGATCATGGACATGTGGATTAAAGCAGCTGGTAGCGTGCATAAGGTAGAGTCTACGGCCTTGGATAGAGTTTAGTCTCGGTCGTCGTACTTTTGGATTGTCTGGTTCTTATTCTTCCTCACATTGCTCGGTTGATCTGGATAAGTTTGAAGAATTGAATAGGAAGGTAGCGAAGATTACTGAGTTGTATCTTCAAGAAAGGGCTGCAAGGGAAGAAAAGACAAAGCGGAGGGAGGAAGAAGATAGGCGAAGAGAGGAAGAGGAAAGGCGAAGGGAGGAAGAAATAAGGCAAAACGACGATGCATTAAGACTTATCACTGGTGATGTTAAAGGTCTCAAGTCTCAGATAAACTCCCTCTTAGCATCTGGGGCATTTTTGGTGCCCCGTTCTCGAGCTTCTGATGATAACTAAGGAGTAGTTTCTTTTATTAGCTTGTCTTGGATGGTACTTGGATGTTGGATTTTTTGAGTTTTTGTTCTACTTTTGGATTAGTTGGATTAATTATGAAATTGATTGATTAGTTGTTGTTTATGAAATGAATTATATTGCATGTTGAATTTGATATTTTGAATGCTTAATTGTATTAAGTCTTGTATTGTTGGTTGTACTTTCTGTTTGGCAGGTGGTGTAGTTCTAAATACAGATTTGGCCATGAAAATATTTTTTAGATTTTCCACCGACTCCGTGGGAACTTTGTGCATTTTTTTTCCAAATTATGAATATTTCCCACTGCTTCCACGGGTAAAATAGAAAAAATCTAAATTATTTTTAATACTTCCCACAGATTCGATGGGAAACTTAAGAAAATTAAATTATTTTATTTTCTTACTTTTCCCACGACGTTCGTGGAAAATTACACTAGGTGACCCCACCAAACCCTCAGTGGGAAACTCCCTGGGAATAACCCACAAATGTCGTGGGAAACTATTTTCCCACCAGCCATTTTCCCACCAAGCATCTCCCCTAGGAATGTCGTGGGAATATTAAAATTTCACACAGATTTCCCACCGATTCTTCCGTGGGAAAAGTCAGTATTTCTAGTAGTGTGATGGCTGGCTAGCTACGTGATGAGTATGATGTAACTGCGAGATGTGTTCATATGATTTGAATGCGACGAGAAAAGGTCTGTTGAGGGTAGAAGGAACTATTTCTTGCTTGATTTCCAACTTGATTTGATGTATAGCGCCGAGCTATGGGCGTGTTGAAGGATCTTTCAATGTTTTTTAGTTGTGGAATGAAGAAGATTTCATGTCGTGATATGAGTTCAGACTCAGGAAGATTAAGTGATTGCATGATGGTTATGACGGCGGAGGTGTATAAAGAGATGTTAGTTTTTGAGGCGAAGCAGGTGCGTTATCTCCTGCGGAGCATCCGGAGGGCGTGTGAATCCCTATGATGTGTTGTAGCGAGTTCTCCTTTACCAGTGAATTATATGTGCTGCAGTTTCAGTTTGGATCGTCGTAGGCGTCCTCACCATCTGTGAGAGAATAGAATAAGGAAACTTAGTACACTATCAACTGCACGATAAGAGATGAATAAAGATTAGTTTCCTAACACCCTATAGCCTCTCGAAGATAAGTACAGACGTCTCCGTAGCGATCCGCAAGACTCTACAAGGTTTGCCCATAACTTGTGAGACCTACGTGAACCTAGTGCTCTGATACCATGTTGTCACGACCCAAATTCTATATTAGGCCGTGATGGCACCCAACACCGTTGTTAGGCAAGCCAATACTAATCAAATAGTAAATTCTCATTTATGTAGTTGGTACGTGATAACTCCCATAATAGATTTAAGAAATTTATAATTATAAAAACTTTAACATATTAAGTGAAAGAACTAAATACGAATCTCAATCATGAAGACAAGCCAAAATATCATAATTGTACTAATGTGTGTGCTAAGACCTAGTGTCACAAGTGTGTGGGCAATCTAGTAGAATATACATAATCATACCATCCCATTGTCTAGAAAAGAATTAGAAAAGAAATCATAAAGACAAAAGAAAGAATCAGCTGCTGTATAACGGCTCAAAAGGGCAGCTCATCAAAAAGTCTCACGCTGAGGAGTCCACTCTACGAGCCGGACTGATGGCCAAATGCACTTGCCTCAAAGCCTGTACAATCAAGTACAGAAGTGTAGCATGAGTACATAGAAATATGTACCCAGTAAGTATCTCGCCTAACCTCTCAAAAGTAGTGACGAGGGGTAGACTCCGATACTTACTAGGGCCAGCAAATATAATAATATGAAGTTCAATATATTTAATTCACAATGTACGTAGATGATAACTAGCTCAAATAAGATTAATTACTGAATATCCTTTCATCCAATTAAAAAACTAGGCGCTTTTATCATTTAAAATGACCCTTCAAGCAATAAATTATATGAATTATAAGGGTTTCAGTTCCATTATCATACAGAACTACCACCGAGGACATTCGGCCCGATCCAACATAAAAGTAAAATGTGCATTACCGAGGGTTAAACGACACAAACCATAGATGCATCTATTCACCCCGCTCGTGAATCATACATGCGATACAATAAAAGCATAACCGCTCTCGCGAATCATACGTGTGACGCGGTTAACATAATTTCCATCGTTAAAAACACAACACTTTTTTAATTCCTTTTAATAAAAATGAATACAATTCACTTGAAGCCTGTAAATCCTTAGATTTCCTTCAACTAAATTTCTTTCATACCATTAGCATATATAAGCAACTAATAACGGCCACAAAGCATGATGTAAACCTAGAACTACTCGGACATAACAGGAATAGTAGCTACGTACGGACTCTCGTCACTTCATGCGCACGTAGCCCCCACAATTAAACATATATTAACTTTGTTAACCTATGGGGATATTTTCCCCTTGCAAGGTTAGTAAAGAGACTTACCTCGTTTCGAGCCTACTTCCAACTCAAGAACGCGTTCAAACTCTTAAACCAGAGCTGCACAATCCGAAACTATGCCAATAGTACAAAAACCGATCATTATAGGCTTACAAATTCATATTCTAGCTATTAAAGTAATTATCCAACCCCAAAGGCAAGGTTCCTAAAATTCACCCCCGGGCCCACGTGCCCGAATTTCGAAATTTTTGAAGGAAGTTGTTACCCATAACCTAAGGATCAAGAATATATGATTTGTACTTCATTCCACGATGAATTTCGTGGTTAAATCTTGTTAATACCAAAACCCTAGGTTTTACTCTAATACCATAATTTTTTCACTAATCTACACATGATAATCTACCCAAAATCTAAGTATTTAACTCATATATGATAGGAATCTCTTACCTTCAAAAGCTTGGTGAAGAACACCTCTCAAGAAGCTCAAAAATCGTCTACAATGGAGTGAAAAATTAGCAACAACATCAAACTCCCGAAATAAATGAAGGTCACGACCTTTAGTTATTTTCGCATCTGCGGTCCTAGGCCGCACCTGCGACCACTGCATCTGCGGAAAAGAGTCTGCTTCTGCGGTCCTGGGCCGCAACTGCGAGAAGCCAACCGCTTCTGCGGAAAGAAGGTCGATTCTGCAGTTTCTGGGCTGGCCACTCATAGCCGCATCTGCGATGGCTTAGCCGCTTCTGCGGGCTCGCACCTACGGTTGGCCAACCGCAGGTGCGGTTATGACAGATGCCTGGAGCATCAACTCCTTCCCATATCTTCAACTAAGCTCGAGCCTTGTCCGATCGATGCTCGGGGCCCCGCGCGAACATACCGACAAGTTTGAACTGATAAAACGGACTCGCTCGAACCCTCGAAATGCCCGAAACAATACAAAATCTAAGAATCACCCCTAAAACCAATTGAATCAAACTTATAAACTTTTAGTTCTTCAATCTACTTCTAATGTGACGAAACACACTTATACTACTCAAATTGTCACCAAATTTTACGTGCAAGTCTTAAATGACATTACAGAACTATTTTTGTTCTCGGAATTTGTGACGACCCAAAGGGTCATCACCGGACTTCCTCCTATCTCCGCGCTTCCAAGGCCTTGAAAACCTCGCTTTTAGTTGCCTCAATTTGCGTGCGCAGTCCGGGCGCGAAGCCGGAAAGCTTTTATGTTGAAATACGTGAACTTTGTAAAAAATTTGAAGAATTTTGATATTAATATTTCTAAAGTTGACTTTGGTCAATATTTTTGGTAAACGGACCCGGGCCCGTGATTTGGCGGTCCCGGAGGGTCCGTAGAAAAATATGAGACTCGGGCATATGCCCGGAGTCGAATTACGAGGTCGAGAGCCCGAGAAATGAATTTTTCTGTGAAATTGTTTTTCTGAAATTCTTATGGAAAATGGAAATGAAAATTGATTAAAAGACTATGGTATCGGGCTCGTATTGTGGTTCCGACACCCGGTACAAGTCTTAAATATGTGTAAGTGCTTTCTGTAAAGTTTGGTCGAAATCGGACGTCATTTGACGTGTTTCGGACCTAAATATCTAAAGTTAGAAGTTTAAGAAGTTTGAAATGAAAATGATGATTTTGAGGCTTGATCCATTGATTCTGATGTTATTTTGGCGATTTGATCGCTCGAGTAGGTTCGTAGGATGTTATTGAGTTAGTGTGTGTGTTTAGTTAGGAGCCCCGAGGGCTCGGGAGTGCTTTCGGAGGTGTTTCGGGATGTTTTGGCTTAGGAAAAACATAGCAGAAAATTCTGCAATTTTTGCTCAGTGATTTCCTCTTACGCGATCGCAATCTTCAGCCCGCGATCACGTTCCTTTGGCTCTTTACTCTTTTGCGTTCGCGTATTTGATCACTCGATCGCACTACCTTAGCATTTCCTTCAATGCGTTCGCACCAGTAGGTTTGCGTTCACATAGACCAAGTTTTGGACCCCCCCCCCTAGTATTCCCCTACGCGATCGCATTACAACCCACGCGATCGCGTTGACCATTCTGTGTAATCCTTCGCGATCGCATCTCTACATCCGCGATCGCGTAGGGTAAATTCGCCCAGTTATTTTAAAGCCTACAAACAGAACCAATGACGGGATTTCTTCATTCTTTTCACATGACCTCTCCTCTTAAACCCTCTATAGACGAAATTAAAGCTCTCCTTCCTCCATAACTCTTTGGGTAAGTAATCTTAACATCATTCCCTCGTATTTATTCATCTAATTACTAATTTCCTAGCCCTAAATCATGAAATCAAAGTAGAAATTAAGGGTTTTGTGTAGAGTTAGGGCTTGGAGGATTTTGGGTGATTCAACCTCAATTTGGGGTCGAATCTTGAAATAAATTATATATTTGAACTCGTGGGGTTATGGGTGATTGGGTTTTGGTCCGAGCCTCGTGTTTGGACCATGTGGGACCGGTGTCGAATTTTGGTATTTTGGGACAATGATTAGAAATTTCATTTCTAGGCTATGCGATTATGTTTTTGAGCCCTTATTGATATACCATTGTTTCGGAGTCGGATTGTAGAGGAAAGGCGGTATCTGAGGGTTGATTGCTATTCTTTTGACCGAGGTAAGTGTTTGTTCTAACCTTGGGACCACGACCCCCCCCCCCCCATTTTTTCATTTCTTTATCTATATTTTGCCAGGTTAAAGAGTCCCCGCTCTCCATGTTCTTGAGAAAGTTTTCAGCTTGCTGACTAGGGTTGGCAGCTAAATTCAGTCTTCGAGACCCCATAACATAAGAAAGTCGTGGAGTGCAGGGAATAGGATTAGGATGCTATTTGCTACTTGCTAAATGTGGTGTACGAAATTCTTGGTGATAAGCTTAGATAACATAAAACGAAATAAACAAGTTTGAAATCTATTATCCTTTATCTAACTCCAAATAATCAAAACCATCTAGGCAACAAGTTGGCATATATCTATTTTGACAATTAGAAGTTACTTTAACTACATGAAAACATAATTGTATGCATTAGTTTTATAACTAGCTAGATTTAAATATGTACCAGAACTGCAAAGCTCGGATTAAATAAGAAAGGTTAGAAACGTTTTACTACTGTTACATATTAAAATTATTTGTATTAAAAATTATAAAAGACGATATATGGTGAGTCTTTTATCACCACCAAAGATTGTGGTGGGATGGTTAGAATACCTCCATCTTAATCGAAAAAAGGATTTTTCTATCGAAAAAATCAATGACTGCAAGTTGATAAGAGTGAGGAATAGAAAAAAGAAATTCGTGCAAACAATATGATTTTAGGATGTGAATGTATTTATTTGTAGATAAAGCTAGATTTAATGATCTTTTCCAACTTAGATTTAAGGGAAATACTAATAAATAAGAAGAAAGAACAAGACAACATGGGTGGTTGGAGGAATCAAATGACATATCTTATGTTTACACTCCCTTGATTTTGATTTGGTGGCATATCGCCTCTCAAATATTTATAATATAAACATAATTTCCTCAAATCAATGAACTTAAATGGATATTACTCTTTCAAACTATTTTTTTAATCTTTTATTGCGTTGATCGTATATCAGCTAAAAATTTCTAAAATATAATATTTTTAAATGTAGAATTCAATTTTTGAACTAAATCGACCTCAGTTTTTGTAAGNGATAATTGGTTTCTTATTTGGTGTTTAGCACTCGCTGAGAGTCCGATTAATTTAGATTCACGTCACATAAGGCGCATTAAAAAGAGAAGTATTTTTTACCAGAATTTTTTCGTCCACATGGATTCAACCCCAGTTCTCTGGTTAAGATAAAAATATTTTATCCATGTACTGCAAATTCTTGGTGATAAGCTTAGATAACATAAAACGAAATAAACAAGTTTGAAATCTATTATCCTTTATCTAACTCCAAATAATCAAAACCATCTAGGCAACAAGTTGGCATATATCTATTTTGACAATTAGAAGTTACTTTAACTACATGAAAACATAATTGTATGCATTAGATTTATAACTAGCTAGATTTAAATATGTACCAGAACTGCAAAGCTCGGATTAAATAAGAAAGGTTAGAAACGTTTTACTATTGTTACATATTAAAATTATTTGTATTAAAAATTATAAAAGACGATATATGGTGAGTCTTTTATCACCACCAAAGATTGTGGTGGGATGGTTAGAATACCTCCATCTTAATCGAAAAAAGGATTTTTCTATCGAAAAAATCAATGACTGCAAGTTGATAAGAGTGAGGAATAGAAAAAAGAAATTCGTGCAAACAATATGATTTTAGGATGTGAATGTATTTATTTGTAGATAAAGCTAGATTTAATGATCTTTTCCAACTTAGATTTAAGGGAAATACTAATAAATAAGAAGAAAGAACAAGACAACATGGGTGGTTGAAGGAATCAAA
Organism: Nicotiana attenuata; assembly: GCF_001879085.1. Taxonomy (NCBI): domain Eukaryota; kingdom Viridiplantae; phylum Streptophyta; class Magnoliopsida; order Solanales; family Solanaceae; genus Nicotiana; species Nicotiana attenuata. The sequence continues at coordinate 250,873 of NW_017670749.1, forward strand.
TGACATATCTTATGTTTACACTCCCTTGATTTTGATTTGGTGGCATATCGCCTCTCAAATATTTATAATATAGACATGGTGACGGTTGTCTATGCACCGGAGTCTAGCATGACCGTGAGTCTTAATTGCTTTTAATTCGAATGATGTAACACAACTACCTTGTTTAATCGATAAATTTCATATAATGTGAACGGTTGAGGAAGAATTGTGATTGGTATATTTTGGAGCGTGGGCTCGAACAAGAATGTGATAGTTGAGAAAGAAGTGATTTAAAAGAGGATGTGTTGTGATTATTCCCTTGCCGGGACGTGTAGATTAGTATTATGTACTCTCCCTTGCTGGGATATTTGGGCTGTTAGTTGTACCCTTGCCGGGTTAAAGTGTTATGTTGACGAATTCCCCTAATGGGGCCTTCTTTACAAGTCAGATATTTTGAATTATAATATGGGATCGTGTGGCACACCGACCACTATATATGCTATGAAATGGGATCGTGTGGCGCGCCGACCACTTATGTATTATAATATGGGATCGTGTGGCACGCCGACCACTATATATGCTATGAAATGGGATCGTGTGGCGCGCCGACCACTTGTGTATTATAATATGGGATCGTGTGGCACGCCGAACACTATATATGCTATGAAATGGGATCGTGTGGCACGCCGTCCACTTATGAATTAAGAAATGGGATCGTGTGGCGCGCCGACCAATTATTTATTATGAAATGGGATCGTGTGGCACGCCGTCCACTTATGAATTAAGAAATGTGATCGTGTGGCGTGCCGAACACTTATATATATGAGCTATGGTATTGAGATAGTTTTGTCGTTATATCCATTGATCTGTATTCGCTGTATTTTCCCGAGCATGCCCCCTTCCCCTTTTTAGTTGATATTCTATGTTGTTATTTTATGTTGCCTTGTATATATATATCTGCATAGGTTGTTTTTGGTAGGTCGTGTCTAGCCTCGTCACTAATTCGCCGGGGTTAGGCCAGGCACTTACCAGCACATGGGGTCGGTTGTGCTGATGCTACACTTCTTTATGCACAGATCATAGTACCGGAGCAGGAGCCTTTGGTCAGCAGTAGGAGCGTTGGGAACTTACTTTAGTCTGGAGATTCCGAGGTAGCTTGCTGGCGTCCGCATGGCCCGAAGTCTCTCTTATCTCTGTCTTTCGTTTAATTTCCCTTGTATCGGATCAGACTATACTGTATTCTCATTTAGAATTTGTATTTAGCTTTCAGTAGAAGTTCGTGAGTTAGTGACACCAGATTTGGGTAGAGGTGTATTTGAAATTCCGTACTTGGTTTCTGTTATCTATGTTTCGAAATTTCCGCTTTTATGATAATTGCCTCGTTCTTCTTTATTTTGTTAATGACAATGAGAAAAGTGTTAAATTGATTGGCTTGCCTAGCTCCTATTAGTAGGCGCCATCACGACTCCCGAGGGTGGGGAATCTGGGTCGTGACAAGTTGGTATCAAAGCACTAGGTTACATAGGTCTCACTACTCACGGACAACCTCGGTAGAGTCTGAGGGATCGGTACGTAGACGTCTGTATTTATCCCAAGAGGCTACGGAGTTAGGAAAAGTTTCACTTTTGTTCTTTCCTGTCGTGCGATCCTGTTTCTCAAATACTGATTGTCTTTCTACTCTGTTCTTTCGCAGATGGCGAGAACACGTGCTTCCTCTTCTACCGCGCAGCAGCCCGAGCCCCCAGCACCAGCTCCTGAGAGGGGCAGAGGCCGAGGCCGGGGCACAGCTCTGCCCCGAGCAGCAGTTCCAGAGGTGGAGCTTCATGTTGACTACGATGTGGAGGCTCCAGTCCCAGCAGCTCCGGTGGGCCCAACTCAGGTCCCTGAGGGGTTCATAGCCACCCCAGTTCTTCAGGACGCTCTGGTCCGATTGGTAGGCTTTGTGGAGAGCGTCACTAGAGCGGGTTTGCTTCCAGTAGCACCAGCCACTTCTCAAGCTGGAGGAGAGGTTCAGACTCCTGCTACACGTACTCCGGAGCAGGTAGCTCCCCAGGCACAGGTTCCAATGGCGCAACCAGCGGTGGCAGTTCACTCGGGTATTGTGACTCAGACCGGCGATGGAGCGGCTATGTCCTCAGATGCTTTGTGGAGGCTTGATAGGTTCTCCAAGCTCTTCACCACCACATTCAGCGGTGCTTCATCAGAGGATCCTCAGGATTTCTTATTCAGCTGCCATGAGATCCTTAGGGCTATGGGTATTGTGGAGACCAATGGGGTCGACTTCATCACTTTCCGGCTTGCAGGATCCGCCAAGACTTGGTGGAGGGACTATTGCCTATCTAGACCAGCAGGGTCTCCAGCATTGACATGGGATCAGTTCGCGGAGTTGTTTTTGGAGAAGTTTCTCCCAGTTACTCAGCGGGAGGCACTACGCAGGCAGTTCGAGCGCCTCCAGCAGGGCTCTATGACAGTCACACAGTATGAGACTCGGTTTATTAATCTGGCACGCTATGTTGTTGTTATACTCCCCACCGAGAGAGAGAGGGTGCGGAGGTTTATTGATGGATTGATTCAGCCGATACGTCTCCAGATGGCTATGGGAGCTGGTAGTGAGATTTCTTTTCAGGAGGCGGCCAATGCGGCCCGTAGAGTTGAGATAGCTCTTGCACGGGGAGGTGGTTATGGGTCAGACAAGAGACCCCGTCATGCAGGTAGATTCAGTGGTACCTCGTCTGGAGGTGGGGATTCTTATGGTAGAGTCCATCCTCCGAGGCCCTTTCAGTCAGCCCTACAGGTCTCACATGGTACTTCAGGTGGTCGTGGCTCTCACTCGCAGTCTTCTGACCAGCAGCTTTTTAGTTCTTCATCAGCACCTATCAGCGCACCACCACTCCGTTATTCCCAGCAGCCGAGGGTTTGTTACACGTGTCGCGACATGAGGCATATTGCCAGGTATTGCCCTCGAGCTTCTGACAGCTCTCAGCAGCAAGGTCCTTGTCGTATGATTCAGGCATCAGGTGATCCACAGGCCGCCCAGCCAGCTAGAGGCCGGGGTAGAGGCCATAGAGGTGGAGGTAGAGATCATAGAGGTAGAGCTCGGACCGCCAGAGGTAGAGGCCAGCCAGCAGGCGATCGTCCCAGAGATATAGTTTAGGGAGGTGGGGCCCAGCCCCGGTGTTATGCTTTACCAGCCAGGCCAGAGGCTGAGTCTTCAGATGCTGTTATTACAGGTACTATTCTGGTCTGTGATAAGGATGCTTCAGTGCTATTTGACCCTGGGTCTACGTATTCATATGTGTCGTCCTATTTTGCACCCTACCTGTCTATGCCAGTGATGCTTTGGGTATTCCTGTTTATGTGTCTACACTGGTGGGTGATTCTAGAGTGGTCGACCGAGTTCATCGTTCCTGTGTGGTAGTATTTGAGGGTCTTGAGACCCATGTTGATTTATTGCTCTTAGATATGGTGGATTTCGACGTCATATTAGGGATGGATTGGTTGTCCCCGTATCATGCTGGATTGTCACGCCAAGACCGTGACCTTGGCTTTGCCAGATTTACCCCGATTGGAGTGGAGAGGGACCCCAGGTCATGCCACTCGCAGTGTTATCTCATATGTGAAGGCTCGACACATGGTCGAGAAGGGGTGTCTAGCTTATCTGGCGTATGTTCGCGATTCCAGCTCAGAGGTTCCTTCTATTGATTCTGTTCCTATTGTTCAGGAGTTCCCCGAGGTTTTTCCTTCAGACCTGCCGGGTATGCCGCCCGACAGGGATATTGATTTCTGTATTGATCTGGCCCCAGGCACGCAACCCATTTCTATTCCGCCGTATCGCATGGCCCCGCCAGAGTTGAAGGAGTTAAAGGACCAGTTGCAAGATTTGCTAGAGAAGGGTTTCATCAGGCTTAGTGTTTCTCCTTGGGGTGCGCCAGTGTTATTTGTGAAGAAAAAGGATGGATCAATGAGGATGTGCATTGATTATCAGCAATTGAACAAGGTGATGATAAAGAACAAGTATCCACTTCCGAGGATTGATGATTTCTTTGACCAGCTTCAGGGTGCAAAGGTGTTTTCAAAGATAGACTTGAGATCTGGTTACCATCAGCTGAGGATTAGGGCATCCGATGTCCCTAAGACAGCATTCCGCACCCGGTACGGGCATTATGAGTTCCTGGTCATGTTGTTTGGGTTGACCAGTGCCCCAGCAACATTCATGGAGTTGATGAACCGAGTGTTCAGGCCATATTTGGACATGTTCGTGATAGTCTTTATTGATGATATTCTGGTGTACTCCCGCAGCCAGGAGGAGCACGAGAAGCACCTCAGAGTGGTTCTTCAGACTCCGAAGGATAGTCAGTTGTATGCGAAGTTCTCGAAGTGCGAGTTCTGGTTAAGTTCGGTTGCATTTCTGGGTCATGTTGTATCAGTAGATGGTATTCAGGTGGACCCAAAGAAGATTGAGGCAGTCAAGAATTGGCCTCGACCAGCATCAGCTACAGAGATTCGGAGTTTCTTGGGGTTAGCAGGTTACTATCGTCGGTTCGTGGAGGGGTTTTCATCTATTGCAACCCCGATGACCAGATTGACCCAGAAGGGTGCCTAGTTCAGATGGTCGAATGAGTCTGAGGCGAGCTTTTAGAAGCTCAAGACAGCTTTGACTACGGCACCGATATTGGTTTTGCCCACAGGTTCAGGGCCTTATACAGTCTATTGTGATGCTTCCCGTATTGGGCTTGGTACAGTATTGATGCAGGGTGGCAGAGTCATCGCCTATGCTTCGAGGCAGTTGAAGATCCACGAGAAGAATTACCCTGTTCATGATCTCGAGTTGGAAGCCATTGTTCATGCTTTGAACATTTGGAGGCATTACCTATATGGTGTGACGTGTGAGGTGTACACGGATCACAAGAGTCTGCAATACTTGTTCAAGCAGAAGGAGTTGAACTTGAGGCAGTGGAGGTGGTTGGAGCTATTGAAGGACTATGATGTTACTATTTTGTACCACCCGGGGAGAGCCGATGTGGTGGCCGATGCATTGAGTAGGAAGTCCGCCAGCATGGGTAGTCTTGATTATGTTCCGGTCAGCCAGAGACCGCTTGCTTTGGATATTCAGGCCCTGGACAATCGATTTGTGAGGTTGGACATTTCTGAGCCTAGCGGAGTGTTAGCTTGTACGGTCGCTCGTTCTTCATTATTGGAGCGTATCCGTGATCGGCAGTTTGATGATCCCCATTTGTGTGTCCTGAGAGACACGGTGCAGTGTGGAGGTGCCACGAAGGTGACCTTAGATGATGATGGTGTTTTGAGATTGCAGGGGCGAGTTTGTGTGCCCAATGTCGATGGGATTCGAGAGTTGATCTTAGCGGAGGCCCATAGTTCTCGGTATTCTATTCACCCGGGCGCCGCGAAGATGTATCAGGACTTGCGGCAGCTTTATTGGTGGCGTAGGATAAAGAAAGATATTGTTGCATATGTGGCTCGATGTTTGAACTGTCAGCAGGTTAAGTATGAGCATCAGAGGCCTGGTGNATTAATTTGATTGTTTCCTTGCCGGGATTGTATTGTGTATTGTGTTGAAAGTAAAGGGAGCGGGTGGTACGCCTACCACGAGTGATATTAAAATGGGAGCGGGTGTACGCCTACCACAAGTGATATTTAAATGGGAGCGGGTGGTACGCCTACCACAAGTGATATTAAAATGGGAGGGGTGGTATGCCTACCACAAGTGATATTGAAATGGGAGTGGGTGGTACGCCTACCACAAGTGATAATGAAATGGGAGCGGGTGGTACGCCTACCACAAGTGATAATGAAATGGGAGCGGGTGGTACGCCTACCACAAGTGATATTTGGGTCATTGTTGATAGGCTGACCAAGTCAGCGCATTTTATTCCTGTTGCAGCCACCTATTCATCGGAGAGGTTAGCTGAGATCTACATACGAGAGATTGTTCGCCTTCATGGGGCGCCGGTATCTATTATTTCGGATCGGGGTACGCAGTTTACCTCGCGCTTCTAGAGGGCAGTTCAGCAGGAGTTGGGCACCCAGGTTCAGTTGAGCACAGCGTTCCATCCTCAAACGGACGGCCAGTCCGAGAGGACAATTCAGATATTGGAGGATATGCTCCGAGCCTGTGTCATTGATTTCGGAGGCTCGTGGGAACAGTTCTTACCTTTAGCAGAGTTCGCCTACAACAACAACTACCAGTCCAGCATTCAGATGGCTCCGTATGAGGCGTTGTATGGTAGGCGATGTCGGTCTCCAGTAGGATGGTTTGAGCCGGGAGAGGCTCGATTATTGGGTACAGATTTAGTTCAGGAGGCCTTGGACAAGGTCAAGATCATTCAGGATAGGCTTTGTTCGGCTCAGTCGCGGCAACAGAGTTATGCGGATCGTAAGGTTCGAGATGTAGCTTTCATGGTTGGTGAGGGGGTCTTGCTCCGAGTGTCGCCTATGAAGGGCGTGATGAGATTTGGGAAGAAGGGCAAGCTTAGCCCTAGGTTCATTGGCCCATTTGAGATTCTCGATCGTGTGGGAGAGGTGGCTTACAGACATGCCTTGCCGCCCAGCTTGTGAGCCGTGCATCCAGTGTTTCATGTGTCCATGCTTCGTAGGTATCACGGCGATCCAGCCCACGTGTTAGATTTCACCACTGTCCAGTTGGACAAGTATCTGTCTTACGAGGAGGAGCCGGTAGCCATTCTAGATCGGCAGGTTCGACAGTTGAGGTCGAAGAGTTTTCCATCAGTACGTGTTCAGTGGAGAGGTCAGCCTCCTGAGGCATCGACCTGGGAGTCCGAGTCTGATATGCGGAGCCGTTATCCTCACCTATTTCCCGACTCAGGTACTTCTTTCTTTTGTCCGTTCGAGGACGAACGGTTGTTTTAGAGGTGGAGAATGTGACGACCCAAAGGGTCATCACCGGATTTCTTCCTATCTCCGAGCATCCGAGGCCTTGAAAACCTCGCTTTTAGTTGCCTCGATTTGCGTGCGCAGTCCGGGCGCGAAGCCGGAAAGCTTTTATGTTGAAATATGTGAACTTTGTGAAAAATTTGAAGAATTTTGATATTAATATTGCTAAAGTTGACTTTGGTCAACATTTTTGGTAAACAGACCCGGACCCGTGATTTGGCGGTGCCGGAGGGTCCGTAGAAAAATATGAGACTCGGGCATATGCCCGGAGTCGAATTACGAGGTCGAGAGCCCGAGAAATGAATATTTCTGTGAAATTGTTTTTCTGAAATTCTTATGGAAAATGGAAATGAAAATTGATTAAAAGACTATGGTATCGGGCTCGTATTTTTGTTCCGACACCCGGTACAAGTCTTAAATATGTGTTAAGCGCTTTCTGTAAAGTTTGGTCGAAATCAGACGTCATTTGACGTGTTTCGGACCTAAATATCTAAAGTTAGAAGTTTAAGAAGTTTGAAATGAAAATGATGATTTTGAGGCTTGATCCATTGATTCTGATGTTATTTTGGCGATTTGATCGCTCGAGTAGGTTCGTAGGATGTTATTGAGTTAGTGTGTGTGTTTGGTTAGGAGCTCCGAGGGCTCGGGAGTGCTTTCGGAGGTGTTTCGGGATGTTTTGGCTTAGGAAAAACATAGCAGAAAATTCTGTAATTTTCGCTCAGTGATTTCCTCTTGCGCGATCGCAATCTTCAGCCCGCGATCGCATTCCTTCGGCTCTTTGCTCTTTCGCGTTCGCGTATTTGATCACGCGATCGCACTGCCTTAGCATTTCCTTCAATGCGTTCGCGCCAGTAGATTTGCGTTCGCATAGACCAAGTTTTGGACCCCCCCCCCCCCAGTATTCCCTTACGCGATCGCATTACAACCCACGCGATCGCGTTGACCATTCTGTGTAACCCTTCGTGATCGCATCTCTACATCCGCGATCGCGTAGGGTAAATTCGCCTAGTTATTTTAAAGCCTAAAAACATAACCAGTGACGGGATTTCTTCATTCTTTTCACACGAGCTCTCCTCTTAAACCCTCCATAGACAAAATTCAAGCTCTCCTTCCTCCATAACTCTTTGGGTAAGCAATCTTAACATCATTCCCTCGTATTTCTTCATCTAATTACTAATTTCCTAGCCCTAAATCATGAAATCAAAGTAGAAATAAAGGGTTTTGGGTAGAGTTAGGGCTTGGAGGATTTTGGGTGATTCAACCTCAATTTGGGGTCGAATCTTGAAATAAATTATATATTTGAACTCGTGGGGTTATGGGTGATTGGGTTTTGGTCCGAGCCTCGTGTTTGGACCATGTGGGACCGGTGTCAAATTTTGGTGTTTTGGGAGAATGATTGGAAATTTCATTTCTAGGCTATGAGATTATGTTTTGGAGCCCTTATTGATATTATTGAATGAATTATGACTAGATACCATTGTTTCGGAGTCGGATTGTAGAGGAAAGGCGGTATTTGAGGGTTGATTGCTATTCTTTGGACCGAGGTAAGTGTTTGTTCTAACCTTGGCTTGAGGGAATAGGATTAGGATGCTATTTGCTACTTGCTAAATGTGGAGTACGGTGTATAGACATGGTGACGGTTGTCTATGCACCGGAGTCTAGCATGACCGTGAGTCTTAATTGCTTTTAATTCGAATGATGTGACACAACTACCTTGTTTAATCGATAAATTTCATATAATGTGAACGGTTGAGGAAGAATTGTGATTGGTATATTTTGGAGCGTTGGCTCGAACAAGAATGTGTTAGTTGAGAAAGAAATGATTTAAAAGAGGATGTGTTGTGATTATTCCCTTGCCGGGACGTGTAGATTA
>NW_017670749.1:259650-348396 GCF_001879085.1 Nicotiana attenuata
CGTGCATCCAGTGTTTCATGTGCCCATGCTTCGGAGGTATCACGGCGATCCAGCCCACGTGTTAGATTTCAGCACTGTCCAGTTGGACAAGGATCTGTCTTACGAGGAGGAGCCGGTAGCCATTCTAGACCGGCAGGTTCGACAGTTGAGGTCGAAGAGTTTTCCATCAGTACGTGTTCAGTGGAGAGGTCAGCCTCTTGAGGCATCAGCCTGGGAGTCCGAGTCTGATATGTGGAGCCGTTATCCTCACCTATTTCCTGACTCAGGTACTTCTTTCTTTTGTCCGTTCGAGGACGAACGGTTGTTTTAGAGGTGGAGAATGTGACGACCCAAAGGGTCATCACCGGATTTCTTCCTATTTTCGTGCTTTCGAGGCCTTGAAAACCTCGCTTTTAGTTGTCTCGATTTGCGTGCGCAGTCCGGGCGCGAAGCCGGAAAGCTTTTATGTTGAAATATGTGAACTTTGTGAAAAATTTGAAGAATTTTGATATTAATATTGCTAAAGTTGACTTTGGTCAACATTTTTGGTAAACGGACCCGGACCCGTGATTTGGCGGTCCCGGAGGGTCCGTAGAAAAATATGAGCCTCGGGCATATGCCCGGAGTCGAATTTCGAGGTCGAGAGCCCGAGAAATGAATTTTTCTGTGAAATTGTTTTTCTGAAATTATTAAGGAAATTGGGAATGAAAGTTGATTAAAAGACTATGGTATCGGGCTCGTATTTTGGTTCCGACGCCTGGTACAAGTCTTAAATATGTGTTAAGCGCTCTCTGTAAAGTTTGGTCGAAATCGGACGTCATTTGACGTGTTTCGGACCTAAATATCTAAAATTTGAAGTTTAAGAAGTTTGAAATGAAAAATGATGATTTTGAGGCTTGATTCATTGATTTTGATGTTATTTTGGCGATTTGATCGCTCCAGTTAGTTCGTAGGATGTTATTGAGTTAGTGTGGATGTTTGGTTAGGAGCCCCGAGGGCTCGGAGTGTTTCGGAGGTAGTTCGGGGTGTTTTTGGCCTTAGAGTTGTTGCAGAATTCTGCTGCTGGTGTTCAGAGAATTTGTTCTCTGCGATCGCGATTCCATTCTTGCGATCGCATAGTGTCTTCTCCAGGCATTTCCAAATTCCTTCAACGCGATCGCATAAGTTGTCCCGCGATCGCATAGTCTGACCAGTCTCTTCAATGCGATCGCACTCACCTCTACGCGATCGCACAGCTTTAAACTTCACCCAAAAGTCCTGGTTTCCCTTCTTCTATGCGAACGCACGAAATTGTTTTGCGATCGCGGAAGCCAAGTTCCCACTCCTCTATGCGACCGCATCAATTGCCCCGCGATCGCATAGACCAAAAGCGCCCAGTGATTTTTAAAAGCTTAAAACAGAATGGTTGCGGGATTTTTCCTCACTTTTCACACGAGCTCCCCTCTTAAACCCTCCATAGACGAAATTCAAGCTCTCCTTCCTCCATAACTCTTTGGGTAAGTAATCTTAACATCATTCCCTCATTATTTCTTCATCTAATTACTAATTTCCTAGCCCGAAATCATGAAATCAAAGTAGAAATTAAGGGTTTTGGGTAGAGTTAGGTTTTTGGGAATTTTGGGTGATTCAACCTCAATTTGGGGTCGAATCTTGAAATAAATTATATATTTGAACTCGTGGGGTTATGGGTGATTGGGTTTTGGTCCGAGCCTTGTGTTTGGACCATGTGGGCCCGGTGTCGAATTTTGGTATTTTTGAAAGAATGCTAGGAAATTCATATCTAGGCTATGGGATGTTGCCATTGAGTCCTTACTGATATTATTGAACTAATTATGATTAGATACCGTTGTTTCAGAGTCAGATTGTAGAGGAAAGGCGGTATTTGAGGATTGATTTCTGTTCTTCGGACCGAGGTAAGTATTTGTTCTAACTTTGGCTTGAGGGAATAGGATTAGGATGTTATTTGCTACTTGCTAAATGTGGAGTACGGTGTATAGGTATGGTGACGAGTATCTATACATCGGTGTCTAGCATGACCGTGAGTCTAAATTGCTTTTAATTTGAATGATGTGACACCGCTACCTTGTCTAATGAATAAATTTCATATAATGTGAACGATTGAGGAAGAATTGTGATTGGTATATTTTGGAGCGTTGGCTCGAACAAGAATGTGTTAGTTGAGAAAGAAATGATTTAAAGGAGGACGTGTTGTGATTATTCCCTTGCGGGACGTATAGACTATTATTATGTACTCTCCCTTGCCGGGATATTTGGGCTGTTAGCTGTACCCTTGCCGGGTTAAAGTGTTATGTTGTCGAATTCCCCTAATGGGGCCTTCTTTACAAAGTCAGATATTTTGAATTATAATATGGGATCGTGTGGCACGCCGACCACTTATATACTATAATATGGGATCGTGTGGCACGCCGTCCACTTATGAATTAAGAAATGGGATCGTGTGGCGCGCCGACCACTTATATACTATAATATGGGATCGTGTGGCACGCCGACCACTTATTTATTATGAAATGGGATCGTGTGGCACGCCGTCCACTTATGAATTAAGAAATGGGATCGTGTGGCGCGCCGACCACTTATATATATGAGCTATGGTATTGAGATAGTTTCGTCGTTATATCCATTGATCTGTGTTCGCTGTATTTTCCCGAGCATGCCCCCTTCCCCTTTTTAGTTGATATTCTCTGTTGTTATTTTCTGTTGCCTTGTATATATATATCTGCACAGGTTGTTTTTGGTAGGTCCTGTCTAGCCTCGTCACTACTTCTCCGGGATTAGGCCAGGCACTTACCAGCACATGGGGTCGGTTGTGCTGATGCTACACTTCTGTGCTTTATGCACAGATCATAGTACTGGAGCAGGAGCCTTTGGTCAGCAGTAGGAGCGTTGGGAGCTTACTTCAGTCCGGAGATTCCAAGGTAGCTTGCTGGCGTCCGCATGGCCCGGAGTCTCTCTTATCTCTGTCTTTCATTTGATTTCCCTTGTATCGGATCAGACTGTACTGTATTCTCATTTAGACTTTGTATTTAGCTTTCAGTAGAAGTTCGTGAGTTAGTGACACCAGATCTGGGTAGAGGTGTATTTGAAATTCCGTACTTGGTTTCTGTTATCTATGTTTCGAAATTTCCGCTTTTATGATAATTGCCTCGTTCTTCTTTATTTTGTTAATGATAATGAGAGAAGTGTTAAATTGATTGGCTTGCCTAGCTCCTATTAGTAGGCGCCATCACGACTCCCGAGGGTGGGGAATCCGGGTTCGTGACAGAATTCCGTTCGGACCTCGACAACTCAAAATCCCGCTCCAAACCAAATTTAAGAACTTCAACATCCTTATGGAATCAACATTCACTATTAGGCGCCAAAACACTCCTGGGTCATCCAAAACCCGATCCGGACATACGCCCAAGTCCGAAATCATCATACCATCCTGTTGGAACCTTCAAATCCAGGTTCTGAGGTTATTTACTCAAAATGTTGACCGAAGTCAAACTTGGCCTATTAAGCCACCCTTAAGGAACCAAGTGTTCCGATTTCAACCTAAACTCTTCCAAATTCCGTACCAACCATCCCCGCAAGTCATAAATCAATTAAAGCAAGTACGGAAAGTCTTATTCAGGGGAACGTGGTTCTAGAAAGTAAAACGACCGATAGGGTCGTTACTGCTAATTTTGAAGCCCTATTAGTCAATATATTATAATAACAATGAAAAAGTTATATCCAGAATAATTTGCTGGAATATGATACACATTGCTTTGTATTGCCTAATAAATATGATATTTTCTGACATAATAGCTATTTTTATGACGTAATATACAAGTGATTCTAATGTAGTTGCCTTTAATACTTCATCATTTCGTCTTAATTTCCAGTACATTATATAACTATTGGGTGCAGTCTTTCATGCATTTTTAACCACAAAAGTAATTTATATTTTACGTTGGAGTTGCATCTTTTTGTTCACACTTGACGTTCAAATTGCCTTATGTCTTTTCATATGTACAACAAAAGTTTTTATTTGCTATATAAGTAGGCTATGGCTTGTGGATTTATTCACTCAAACGCATCTATTTTTAATCCACAAAATAGAAAAAAGAAAGAAAAATGGATGTCGTGATCAGAAACATAATTGATGAAATCAAACAAGATATAATAGAAGTATTTGAGTTGAAGTTTGAGGAGTTCTTAGAGAAATATGAAAAGGATCTAGGAAAAATCAACGACAAGCTGGATAAGCTGGAGATGATAGCCCGAGATGGCTCTTATAGTGGTTCTGGAGCAGATTGTCACTTTGACAGAGACGATATAGATGATTAGTTTTTTGTTTCTTTTTTGGTGTATAAACCTTTAATCTCCAGTAGACTATACTGGAAGTATCTGAAATTATTTTAATTATTTGGTTTTATTTTCCATTAATGTAATATGTTTTTGTTTAAATCTTTTTGTGCGTTATTTTTTTATAATAATTTCCCTTGAAATTCAAGAAATAACAGAATAATGACTAAAATTTTATGGTTAGATATGTGAAAACTAAAAACTCTCCGTCATATAGTACTGGATGTAGCTTTTACCTAAAACTAGAAAAAATAATTTTATAAAGTGGTGCAGAAGTGAATACATTATAATATACTGAACTTTTATTAATTAATATATAAATTTCACAAAATCCAAGCATTTTATATTATAAATAGCATTCAAAACAGGATAAGACATATTGTAATGGATGTATCTTTGATTATGCTGCATAAAATATTGCAAAACAACAACAAAATACCAGTATAATATGCTGGAGATTTTTGAATTGGTATGTAAAACTCACAAACTTTCGTACATAATATACCTGATGTTAATAATATAATGGATTAGCATAATATATTGTATGAGTATAATATACTATATCAGTATATTATACTGGAAGCTACTATATTCTATATGATGAGTTCTAGTATATTTAACTGAGTATTGGATAAAAAATTTGATAGATATATGGACTTTGGAAAACAAAAATTATTATATAACTGCAGCACAATATGTTGTTATGGAAGAAACAAAGATTACTGTCATTTTTAGTACAAATTAAGAAACCAAAAAAATAGGTAGTAATAATATTTTGAGAAAAAAGAATATCGAGCAAATTATACGAGATTACAATCAGTTTTTCGAATGACCGTATGCAACCTTATTGTATATAATCAATCATTCTTATTCCTGTATTTTCTTGCATAAGGATGAACTACTCCTGAATTTGTGCAATTTGTTTTGTTATGCCCATATCTTTTACAATGACCACATCTTGATTCCTTCTTGAATTCTGTACAGGAATCATGTCAATTCTTCTGTCTTATTCCTAGCATAACTTTTGCATCTGGAGGCTTAGTGATTTCTTGTGATGACCCAAAGGGTCATTTTATGTTTTAGAACTCGATTCCTTACTCTGAGGTTTTCAAGACCACATTTTATTCCTCCTCAATTTGCGTACACAGTTCGGGCATGTATCCGTAAAGCTTTTATGTGAAAAATTTAAGAAATAATAATTTTTCGCCTAAAAAGTTGATTTTTGTTGACTTCGATCAACGTTTTGGGTAAACAGGCCCGGACCTATATTCTGACGGTACCGGTGGGTCCGTAGTAAAATATGGGACCTGGGCGTATGCCCGAAATCAAATTTCGAGGTCCCTAGCCCGAGAAATAAATTTTTGATAAAAATTATAAGACTGAAATTTGAATGGTTCTGAGAAACTAATTAATGTTTGATCTCGTTGGTATCGGGCTCATATTTTGGTTCCGGAGCCCAGTATAGTTTAATATAATATTTAAGTCATGTTTGTGCGATTTGGTGAGAAAGGGAACTGATTTGACGTGATTCGAACCATGGGTTGAGAAAATAGAAGTTTTGAGCTTTCTTGGAAATTTCATGCAATTTGGCACTAAATTCATAGCTCTAGGTGTTATTTTGGTGATTTAATCGCGCGAGAAAGTTCGTATGATGTTATAAGACTTGTGTGCATGTTTGGTATGGAGCCACGAGGGCTCAGGTTAGTTTCGGATAGGCTACGATGTGATTTGGACTTAAGAAATTTTGTCGGTATGCTTCAGGTCTGCAGACTTTGTATTTGCGAAGTCTGGCTCGCAAATGCGAGCATCGCATTTGCGAGAAAGTTTTGCATTTGCGATCAAAAGGGTTGGGAGGGGAGCTTCGCAATTGCGAAGCTCAGGATCGCAATTGCTATAAGGACATGTCGCATTTGCGAACAATTGTTCGCATTTGCGATAGTAGCAGGTCCTGGACATTCTTCGCATTTGCGAAGGCATGTTCGCATTTGTGGGGTTCGCATTTTGCGAACCCCTGATCATAAATGCGATATCTGCAACTGTTCAAAAATAATTTTGGAATGGATTTTTCATTCATTCTCCCATTTTTCAAAACCTAAACCTCAAGAGGCGATTTTCCAAAGACTAGTTCTTCCCCAAATCTTAGGTAAATGATTCTTAACTCATTTCATTCAATCTTTTAGTTCTTTTTAAAAGATCTCATCCTAGAACCTAGTGTTTTTCATGGGGGAATTGAGGATTTTTGGGTAGAACTTACGATTTTCAAAATTTGCGAATTTAGACCTAAAATAGAGGTCGGATTCCAAAACCAATTGTATATCCGGGCTCGAGGGTGAATGGGTAATCGTGTATTGGTTCGAACATCGAGTTTTGACCAAGCGGGCCAGGGGTCAGTTTTTGACATTTTGGGGTAAATGTTGGGAAATTCATAATTATGCTTTGTAATTGATTTCTTTAGCGATAATTGATGTTATTAAGTTAATTATGACTAGATACGAGTAGATTGGAGGTGGAATCTAGAGGAAAAGCGGTAATTGAGCTTTGAGTTGGCCGTTGGATTGAGGTAAGTGTTGCGTCTAACTTTGACTTGAGGGATTAGGTATCCCCGACTTAATTGCTATGTGAAAATCCATGTGTGTGGCGTATAGATGAGGCATGAATATAGTGGAGGGTTTTGAGCTGAATTGTGAAATACTTGTTCTTATTGTGTGATTAGTACTGATATGGTGGAATTAGGTCGCACGCCGCAACAGGAGGAATAAGGATGAAATGTGATTGTCTGGTGGGATCGGGTTGCGCGCCGTAACAGGACTAATAAGGGTGGACTGGTGGGATCGAGTTGCACGCCGCAACAGGAGGAATAAGGGAGATATATTGAGGAGTAATAAGGGTGGACTAGTGGGATCGGGTTGCTGCCACAATAGGAGTAATAAGGGTGAATGTTCATATTAATATTGATTATATGGTGGGATCGGTATGCGCGTCACATCATTTTGTTGTTTATGTACTCTTCTTCTGCTGTGATTTATTTCTGAAGCATTGTAACTCTCTTAAGGATTGGATATAACTGAGTACTGGCAAGATAATCGAGTTCCGCATTTATTTATGTTGCAAGTTACTATTCCATTTCATTCCGTACATCCTTTTGCTTTATTATATATTGTATGCAGGTTATATTATAAATGCCCCGCTATAGCCTCGTGAGTACCTCGTCGAGGTTAGGCTCGGCACTTACCAGTACATGGGGTTGGTTATACTGATGCTGCACTCTGCACTTTCTGTGCAGATTTCGGAGCTGGTAGTGGCTGATCGAGAGGTCGGTTGCAGATACTTCCTCTAGGAGACCCAAGGTAGTTCTGCTGGCGTCCGCAAGCCCTGGCGTACCCTCCTATGTTTCTATTTTCCTATTTATTTTTTCTCTTGAAACAGATGTAATTTCTTTCAGACTAGTATTTGTAGTAATTAGTAGTATGTTCGTGGATTGTGACACCAGTTTCTGGGCTGTTACAGTTTCGGTATTGTTAATAGTATGTAGATAACCAGTTAATCATGTACTTCTGCATTTATTTCAATTTGATTTAGTTTTTGTTAAATTTTAACTTATAAAATGTAAAGGAAAAAGGTGAATAGAACTCTAACGTTGACTTGCCTAGTGAGTGCAATGTTAGGCGCCATCACGGTCCCGACGGTGGGAAATCTGGGTCGTGACAAGTTGGTATCAGAGCACTAGGTTGCTAGGTCTCACAATTCACGAACAAGCTTAGTAGAGTCTGAGGGATCGGTACGGAGACGTTAGTGCTTATCCCCTAGAGGCTACAGAGTTAGGAACAATTTCACTTCTATTCTTCTCTGTCGTGCGATTTGATCTTTCAATGCTAATTGAACTCTCTACTCTTGTTCCTTCGCAGATGGCGGGAACACGTACCACTGCATCAGCTGATCAGTAGCCCGAGCCCCCAATGGAAGCTCCTACGAGGGTCAGAGGACGAGGATGAGGCCGTGCTAGAGGCCGAGGCAGGGGCAGGACTCAGCCCAGAGCTCGAGCAGCAGCACCAGCGGCGGAGTCTCAGGTAGAGTCTGACAAGGAGACTCCGGCCCAGACAGTTCCATCAAGGCCATCTCAGGTTCCAGAGGGGTTCATCGCTACCTCGGTACTTCAGGATGCTTTGGTCCGTCTAGTAGGCCTTATAGGGAGTGTTACTCATGCCAGCATATTTCTTGTAGCACCAGCCGTCTCTCGGGCTGGGGAAGGAGCACAGACTCCCCCTACTCACACTCCAAAGCATATTGCTCCACAGTTTCAAACTCCAGCAGCTTATCCAGTTGGGGTAGTTCTACCGGGTATTGTAGCACAGACCCGCGATGGATCAGTTGTGTATTCTAAGGCCTTGTGGAGATTGGATAGATTTACCAAGGTTTTCACCACTACCTATGGCGGTACATCTTCAGAGGATCCCCAGGATAATTTGGACAGTTGTCACGAGGTATTAAGGAACACGGGGATACTGGAGGTTAATAGGGTCGACTTTGCTACCTTTTGTCTGTTAGGTTCCGCCAGGAAATAGTGGAGGGATTATTGTTTGGCCAGACCAGCTGGGTCCCCATCTCTCTCTTAGGACCAATTCTCTCAAATATTTTTAGAGAAGTATTTTCCTATCATTTAGAGATAAACAACTAAACCAATAACTATTAAGTCTTTAATCAGAAATAAAATCCTAAAATGAGCATTTAACGGTATAATTTGCGGAAATAAAAACCAACACAGACTGACATCAGGGTGTCATTAGTCATGAGCATCTATTAAGGTCCGAATACAACTAGAGTCAAAAATGTACTAAATACGGTCTAATGAAATCGAGAGGGAGAAAAGCACTGCTACGAACGTCGGGCAGCTACCTTGCAAAACACCGATGACTCTGCCTCTTAG
The DNA here is from genome assembly GCF_001879085.1 of Nicotiana attenuata. Lineage (NCBI taxonomy): Eukaryota > Viridiplantae > Streptophyta > Magnoliopsida > Solanales > Solanaceae > Nicotiana > Nicotiana attenuata. The sequence goes on from NW_017670749.1 coordinate 268,904, forward strand.
CAATCAATATGCGCTACTAGGTTCAGAAATACCTAAATCTGTACACAAGGTGCAGGGAGTAAAGTGAGTACTTCCAACTATGTGAGTAATAAAAATAAATGAAGACTGAGTGATAGGAAATCACGAAGAGTACGTCAACATGCTGTATAGAAGCAGTACAAAACCAGTATGAAAGCAATGAAGCTGTGAAATCTCTTAAGCACCTTAGCTCAGCTTAAACTTCTTCAAAAATGGCTTTTCAACAGTTAAGCAATTGAATTCAAGCAATTAGAACAGATAAGCATAGAAGATCCGCCCCTCGGGCACAATTACATAATTAAACAAGTACATGACAGGTAAATAAGAAAGATACGTACATAAAGGTTCGCCCCTCGGGCACAGTGTCAACAAATCCGCCCCTCGGGCAATATGTCAGAACAATACCAGCCCCTCGGGCTATATCTCAGAACCATACCAGCCCCTCGAGCTATATCTCACATCACAGTGGGTACCCGCGCTCACTGGGGGTGTGCAGACTGTTGGAGGGGCCCCTTACGGCCCAAGCGCAATATCAAGCCATCTCGTGGCATCATAAACAGGCTCTCGGCCTCATGTCAATATCAAGCACCTCGTGGCGCACTATCTCAGGCCCTCGGCCTCATTATCATAATCAGTATATCACTGCTACGGCGTGCAACCCGACCAAAAGTATCCTCACAATACAGGCCCTCGGCCTTACTCAGTCAGAATCTCATAAGCCCCTCGGGCATCAGTAAAATATGAAGCTCAGCTCAAATATCTTTGAAAATATCAATTAATGTGTTTAAAACAGAATAACATAGCTGAGTTTTTAAAATAGTGAAAATATAGCATGACTGATCACAAGTATGAAATCAAACAGTAAGGAAAATATCATTAACAATCCCCTAAGGTTTCAAACAGTTGGCACGAAGCCCAAATATGGCATTTCGCCCAAAGTATAATAATATCAAACAATTAGCTGCCCATTATACAGAAAAATAGTCATTCGGGATGGACTAAGTCAGAATCCCCAACGGTGCACGACCTCACGCTCGTCATCTAGCGTGTGTTTCACCTCAATAAAACACAATGATGTGCAATCCGGGGATTCGTACCCTCAGAACAGCATTTAAAATCATTACTCACCTCGAACTACCCCGAAAAGCTACTCTGCAACACGCTTGCCTCTCGACCCAACTTCAGAGGTCTCCAAATCTACCAAGTTCAGATTTTTATCATCAAATTATGCTAAACGAATGAATTCCAATTGAAAAATATCGATTTTAAGCACAAAACCAAAAATCAGTCAAAACCCGACCCTCGAGCCCGCATCCCGGGACTGGACAAACTATATACCAAGATGTTATTCATCATCTCACGAGTCTGTACACATAAAGAACTCGAATATCGGAGTTTGTTTGACCCCTCAAATCATCCCTAGAAGGTCTCATAATCTCAAGCCCTAACTCCACCTTTTTCTACCGATTCTCATGTCTAAATCCATGTAAGATCACATATTTAACTCAAAAATACGAAGAAATCACTTACCTAGTGTTGCATGGTGAAAATCCCTCCTTGGGCTCTCCAAAATCGTCCAAGCCAAATGAAAGAAATGGGCTAAAACTCGTGTTCAAAACAATCTGCCCAGGCTTCATCGAGTTGTACCTTGCGTTGTGCAGGTTGTACATCCTCTTACCATTTTCCTCTGTTGTACACCTTATGTTAAAATGCCCATAACTCCTTGTGGAAATATCCAAATGACAAACGGTTAGAAGATTTAGAAACTAGACTCAAAGATCGTTCATTTCATAGGTTGTATACCATATAACCCTTTATATATTCCGAGATATGAACTTCTAAAGTCGACTCCATGCATCAGAAAATTCTGTCGAAACTGCTCCACCAGCCATCTTCAATCGACAATAACTCTCTGATAAAAGGTCCAAATTATGAATGCCTTATCTTTCTGGAAACTCGAATGCAAGGGCTACAACTTTTATGTTTTAAATTTTTTCTGATTCCTTATAGATTACAAGATATAAGCTTCCAAACTCGACTCCTCGCATCAGAAATTTTCTGGTGAACAGCTAAAGCTCAAAAATCTTCAACTTTTCCAAAGCATGAAATAGTCCGTTTAACCACCCGAAACTCACCCGATTGCACCGGGACCTCAACCAAACATGCTAACATATCCCATAACATCATTCAAACTTGTTCCAACCTTCGAAACACTCAAAACAACATTACAACACCAAATTCGCATCGGATTCAAGCCTAAGAATTTCAAAATCTTCTAAATTAAGCTTTTGATCAAAAACCAAACCAAACCACGTGCAAATGACCTGAAATTTTTTACACATATCCCAAATGACACAAAGGAACTACTGCAACTCTCGAAATTCCATTCCGACCCCTATATCAAAATCTCACCTATCAACCGGAAAACGTCAAAAACTCAATTTCGCCAATTCAAGCCTAAATCTACTTTGCACCTCCAAAACACATCCCGATCACGCTCCTAAGTCGCAAATAACCTAAAGGAGCTAAGCAAATAATAAAAATTCCAATTCGAGATCATATACTAACAAGTGAAATCTTGGTCAAACTGAGAACTGTTCTTCCAAATTCATTCTGATGACCCTGAAAACCAAAACCAACGATTTACATAAGTCATAATACACTACATGGGGCAAGTCATGCTCGAGAACTGGCGAGCAAAGTGCAAAAGCTCAAAACGACCGGTCGGGTCGTTACAATATCTTTGCAATAGTAGCCCATATTATTGTATAATTGCATTATTTATGCAGAAAATGATTTTTTATATTTTTAAAACGCTATGTAACTGTTTTAAATCATTTTAGTGCACAAGTGATATTTTTGTTATTTATTTATTATTTTTATAAATCATTTATTTGTTAAAATTGGGTATTTAAAAACTAGCCTAAATTTCTACCCAAATTCGGACCTAAAACTACCCAATACACCAGCCCTATACCCTTGGCCAAAAACCCTTTAGCCCAGCCCCATACCAATTTTTAATACCCTACCCAGGACCCTTTAAATCAGAACCGTTGATCTCTAAGATCAACGGTCCACGTTACATCTGCCCCTTTTAACCTAAACAAACCCCTAACCCTAATCATTTTACACCCCTACTGCCCCAGAACACTCTCGTCTCTCATCTCTCAATAACCCTAGCCCGCCGCCTTACCAAAATTCTCTCCTAATCTCGTTTCTAATGGGATTGTCTCCCCATTAACTTATCATTTCGATATGTTTCCATTATTGGGTGATTCCCTACGGTATTACCTAGTACTTGCCTAAACATGGCAAGTATTCTTACTCTGATTTTGTCCTATTTGACTTTCGTCGCTTGAATTGGACGATATTGAGTCCACACACGCTTATTTTGCACCGTGTGAGTCCGATTTGTTCGTATCTTATTGATTCATACTTAACCCTATGGTTAGGGTTTACATATCTTCTTTGATTCGAACCAAAATTGGTTCAAGCCTTCGATTATAAGTATTATTTCATCTATATTCACCTAATTATGCCTAAATCTCTCTATTACTGTTGATTTTTTTTACTTACCCTAAATTAGGGTTTCATACCTTTTTAAAATCAGACAAAATCTAACTCGATTTTCTGATTTTGAATAGATTTCTGTCTATGTTCATCTAATTCAATGCAGCATGTGATTTTTACTTTTTTTATTTCCGTCAATTTGTGTACTATGCCTAAATTAGGGTTCTGGAATTTCCTCTCTTCCTTACCGATTTCGATTGTTTTCCTTTCTAGTGTTTGATTGATAATTTTTCCATGTTTATGTTTTAATCTCTGCCACTATATAAACCCCTCCCCCATTCCCCTTTAGACAGACATGAAAATCATTATAACCTCACTAGATCTAAAGCTTTACTCTATTATTTAATTCTATACTGTGGTCTTGGCCGGCTGAAAGCCAAGGCCATTGAGTTACGGGTTTTTACCCTTCATTGACGATTCAGAACACTGTGGTTTCTGTTCTTTTCTTGCATCTCTTTTTTAACTGGTGAGTTACTTAACTCTCGCAATTTCATCCTTAAGTGTTCTCATCTCTGAATCTCTGGTTTTAACATGTTCCTGGTTTACTCTTAGGCATCACGCTGCAAACTCTTGCATCTACTCACTCTTAACGCTACTAGTTCTAAGACTATCTATGCCTAATTGGGTAATATGAACTTCTTTAGGGCCTATTTAGTTAGTGTACTGACTCTTGAATGCCTATGAACATGTTTATTCACCTACCCCTCCCCCCCAAATCCCTGTAGTAGTCTGTGTGTTGAGACTTTCAGTGTTAGTCATTATGGCCCTCAACATGCTCATTTGATCCCATACCCCTTTAGTATTTGTTTGTGATTTAGAACAGTTATCTCAACATGTTTTGAACTGTTACTTTATGGTGCTAGGCTAAACCTTTGGCACAAACTGAATCATATTCTATTAATTAGACCTCTATAACAATGTTTAAATGCTTATCTACTAATTGTGTGCCTTTCATGCTATCTAGAATCTCTATAACATGTTTTGGCATATGTGTCTGTGATCTTGCCTCAATGCTAACATGGTGCCCTTTCCTTTCTGTGATTATGTGGTTTAGTACAATGTTGCCTAGCATAATTCCCACTCATGTTTCAACCTGTCTAGTAATAATAACCCCAGTCAATCCTGCCAACATGATGCCCTCTCCTTTCTGTGATTATGTGGTTTTGTGCTAAGTGTTGAACCTGTTTTCTTAAGTTTGCATTGAGCTGGCTTTTAAATTCTGTGATTTGGTCAACTGTTTGCCTAATATGTTCAATTTGGTCGTGTTTTTTTAAATCCCTCAACTTTGGGCTTTTCTCTTTCACTTCTTGCTTAAGGTTCTCTGAATCCTATTCTTAGCCGGCTGAGAGCCAAGGCTACTTAGGTTCTGTCCTTTGACCTCCCTAGTGTGAGCACTGCTCGAAGTCCATTTGAGGCCCTTGTGAACTCTGACACACTAGTGTCGCGCCCCCTTTTTCCTCGCGTAGTCCAGGTTTCGACATTTCGGGACAACTCCTTTCCTTTTGGGGATTGGGTATGAGATTTGAAGAGTCACCACCTAACGGATTAAGGTGCGTTAGGGCACCAAGAGCAAATAATTCACGAAACCAGTTTACATTACCAGAGATTTGGTAAGGGCTCGAAATTACCTTGAGTGGAAGGTGTTAGGCACCCCTCAAGGTCCACAACGGTGGGTCCCAGCCAAACTCAATTCAAATGAATTAGTCTTATAAGTAGATAAATAAACATATATTACTTTTAAAACAAGGAGTAAAAGGGGTCCTAGGTTTTTAGCCTATAGGATCACTTCTGTGCAATACTTGGTAATCGTCCCCAAGATGGGGTGCTACACATAGCATTAGCGCATAGGTCATCATTTCCTTTTACGACCCAATTACCCTCCCCTTTTCAATTATTACACAAGCGTTCTAATAGCAACCAGTACGTACCCTATGCGTGCACTACCTGTCCCTTACCTCTGGCCCTGGAGGTGTTTAGGGCCTCTAGTTAAGGCAGTTCTAGTCTCACCTATGTTGTTTAAAAGGAGAAAACTAAGCGACAAACAAAATAAGTAGGACTGTCACATAAAAGATCACTTAAGGGGGCTCATATTTACCTCCACAAATAGACAAACAAATGCGCGTTATTCAAACAAGCAGTTTTAAAACGATTAGGGTCCTATAGGCAGGATATCTAAATGAGCACAGAATATGCAGCAGTTTTATTAAGGCGAGGCGGTGAATACTTATCAGTTTGCCTACTAATTTTAATCACTTACTGAAGCTGGGCCCGTTTATAAGCAGTCAAACAAACACAGTTTTAATTACCCGACAGGCTTGCCTAGGTGATAACCGAGCAGAAATCTGTAGACATGGTATCTAATCATTAATCAGCACGTAATTATAAACCAGTGATTAATTTAAAGAGGCGGATTTTTATCCTTTTGACCCTATAAGCATGCTTTCTAGGTGCTGAAACTGATTAGAAGCGTTATTTCACGGCATAGCAACTGATTTTATACACGTTCCTATGGAGATTATATCTAAGTTGTCAAAACTGATTTTAAATATCATTTCCTATGGACATGATATCTAAGTATTCATGCTGATTTCAAACATGATTTACTATGGACATGATATCTAAATGAGCACAATGTTATGCGAGTTGTTAATTCCCAAAAAAGATCCTATAGGCATGGTTTCTAATGCACATTGAAACTTGAGAATATACATGAACAAGAATTTTGATACAGAATTGATAAACGTCCTATAACAGGATTTCTAGGATGTAAAGTGGAAATTCGAGACAAATATGAAGATAAGTCCTATAGGCATGGTTTCTAATGCATATAAATAATCACAATAACCTATGGGCATGATTTCTACCCGATCCCAACAAAGATATATAAAAATCCCTCCCAGCTTTACCAATAACCGCATATATGTTTTTACAGGAATTATTATTACAGACCAAAACAAATGAATCACATAATGAAAAGTACTATACTATATAAAGCCTTGACGGTCCCAAAAGTAAACCTGGAAGCCAGTCCTTCAATCACATATGGAGTCCAACAGGTAGTCCATAATACATCAAATGGGCTTCTGGTGTCTCAAAGTTCCCCAAGGGCCTCAGGAACCCCGGGTAATGCTCACACCAAAACCTTTTCAAAGAAGTAGTTCTTGTAAACAAGTTTGGAAAGGCCAGCCCCAGTGTGTCCGAGTTCATAGGAGTTCCATAGACTCCTAGGCAATGCTCACACTAGAGCGGCAGGACCCTAGATATCTAAGAGAAGCAGTTGAAAATAGTATATGAAAGTAGGAGGTAGTTTTAGGAAAAAAGTATTTCGGATTTTAAAAGTGAGTAGAAACAGGTTACAAGATTAAAACTACAAACAACACCATATTCAGCAGATTGAGTTCAAACATGTATTCCAGCAGTCAAACAACAGACAAAACAGAGTCACAATCAATTCACTCAAGGTTCCACATTGCCTGGGATTGACTTAGTTCATTAGTTATCCCTAGGTGAGTATATGGACATGTATTAAATAGGGAATATCATGCTTGGATCAAAGTCCTAATAAGATAATTACACAGAAAAGGCAGCAGGAACTTGTTAAGGTAGACACATAAAACAGGACAGATAAAACACGACAGGAAGGAAAACATGCTAGTTGAGAAACAAGCAGACAAGCACCCTGGATCAAACAGGAACATGCTAAAGTGTATGAACCATATTGACATATTGGAGAAGACAGATTCACAAGAGTTAAGGCATGCTAGTTAACAGAAACATAAAGCAGGCAAAGGCAGGTTGATATCTACAACAGACAGATTACATAACATACTGAATAGGACATAGTAATAGAGATAGACATGCTAATTAAGAGCAATAAACAGGAAGCACATAGGTCTGATTACATAGCATGTTGAATGATAATAGTAGTAGTGATGCTGATTAAGATCAATAAACAGGAAGCACATAGGTTTAACTTCATAGCATATTAGATGATAGCAGAAGTGGAGGCATACCAGTTAACAGATAGCAAACATGAAGGTGAAAGTATGCAGAATTCAATAGTCTAGCCTTGGCTTTCAGCTGGATGGACAGTGCAGCAAACACAAGTAATAAAAAGATTTGCAATAGAGAGTGTGTGTGATAAGAGCAAGATTTTGTGTGTGGGTGTGGCTTTCTTTGTGTGTTCGTGTGTTTGAAAGAAACCAGAATTGAGTTTATATAGCACTTAGCAAGGTAAAAAAAAATAAGGGAAAGAACAATAGAGTTCATAAATAAGGTAAACAAATAAAAATCAGTCAGTTAATTAGGGCTAAACCCAACTAACTGGTACAAACAGAATCCGGGAAAGACACATCAAAATAAGGGGAATCAATTACCAGCCCCAGATTAGGATTCAAATAAGACATGAAATAAGTCATAGGCGATTTACAAGTCAGTTAGAGTAAATCAAAACCTAGAAATCAGGCTAATAAACTAATTAAGGCAAGTACTACCAATTAGGAGTCATAAATAAGGAAAATAGGTAAAAATCACAAAGAAGTACTAATTTCAACTGAAAGATATGATTCCAAACCCTAATTTGGTGGTTAAAATCAATTATACTCTGTTAATTGACAGGACAAAGAATAACGGGCAAATATTGAAGCGAACAGTGAAATAATTAAACAAACAAGGGATTAGAACATAAGCATGAAAAATCAGTAGAACTAGTAAAGATAATCAGATTCAAACACTTAGAAAATTTAGAACCTTTTTGCAGAGAACTTAAGAGGAAACCCAAGTTTTAGAAAACATTGAAATCGATTAATAATAAGGAAAAACAGAAGGTTTTTCAAAGAAAATACCAGATACACTTAAGATCATCTCATATCTACAAGGTTCTGAACAAACTCAAGTAAAAAGAGATTAGGGTTTTGAAAAATGGAGCGAGATGAGAAAAATCCAGTTAAGAACCGGAGTTTCAATCCATAATCATAAAGATAACAATACTCACAAACATAGCGATGAACACAAGGTAGGTTCCATCAAAAATGAAGAGTTTAGGTCGACTCTCAGTTGAGCCTTTTTGAGATTCCTTCAAACCACGAATAAATCAAACAACCAGTGAAGGTAAGAGGCCGGCTGGGGCCTAAAATCAAAGGAAAACCCCATAGAACGGCGGGTTCTCCGGTGACGGCGGCTAAGGTTAGGGGAGCGTCTGAGAGAGAAGAGAGGAGGGAAGGGATTTGGGGGCGGCAGAATTAGAGAAGTGACTAGGGTTAGGGGGTTAGGGATATTAAAAAAGGAAAGAGTATCCTGGACCGTTAATCTCTTTAGATCAATGGCCAGGATTGAGTTTGGGGTTAGGCAGGTTAAAAATTGGGTTATGGGTATTGGGTTAGTTTAATATGGGCTGGGGCGGATTGGGCTAGGATTTTAAGTAATTGGGCTGGTGTAATGGGTTAGGTCCGAAAAATAATTAAGAAAAAGGGGTTATTATTTAAATACTTGATTAGCTTAATAAAATAAATTTTATAAAATAATTTATGAATGATAAAAATATCATTTGTGCATGAAATTGATTTAAAATATCTACTTAGTATTATAAATATATAAAAGGTAATTTTCTTGTGAAATAAGATAAATATGCACACATGGGCCATTATTGCAAAGTTATTGCAATTATAACCCTAACATGTACATATGGCTATTCATGAAATAATTAAAGCTTAGATAAATATAAATGATAAAATTAAGCAATCAAATTATCATAAAACCATTTGTGATGCAATTAGTAATTGTTTGGATAATAAAATGCTAGAATAAATTAATTAAAATCCTTTTATAAATTACAGAAAATAATGGAAAAATACTGGTTGATGCTCATGCACTATTTTGAAAGTATATATGCATTTTAAAATATATGAGGGAAAAATTGGGTAAGAACAGCTGCCCCTCTTTACCCGGGAAGGATGGAAGTGTTTTCAAGTAAAGAAATGATGACCGATTTTGACCGAATGTGGTGTTTTGAAAAACAGAGGCCGCACTCTGGTCTCTGAGCTTCCTTCATATCCCTAGTTTTACAGGAATCATGCCATGTGTAGTTCCGGACCCAACGGTGAATGAATTCGATGGAATTGTAATAGGAATGGTAGTGTGTTTCGGAAGGTTTCTTTTTCTGGGAAGAAGCTAGTATCAGATGGGTTTATGCTGAGTTATGAATATGAGTCAGAAGTGTATCGGATGTATCATAGGACATATATCTAAATGGTCACAGAATAAAGGCGGGTGATTGTTGGGAATCTGTTAAACGGCAGAGTGTAAGTGGTATGAGCGAAAACCGGAGCGAAGGTTTCTCCTGTTTGATGAACGGTTACTTCTTGGGTTACCTGCAAAACTTAAAACACGATGCATGCGAGTATATAGATTATTGCGAGAATTTAAACATGATTGAAATTCACTTTGGACCATGAAGGTTGTCTTTGGACAGTGAAGATGATGTCCTTAGACCATGACGTCCAAGGCCATGAATCATGAGATAAGAGATTCGCAGGCCATTAAATGATGTTCTCGGGCCATGAAAAGGGTGTCTCCGAACCATAACGCCTTTTAATAATGACGTGCAGTATTGAGAGATCCTCAGGCCATGACATGGCGTCATCAGGCTATGAGGAGGATGCCTTCAGACTATGACGCCTTTGGACAAGTTGGCTATACACCGGCCCATGAAATGAAAAGACATGATACCAAAGGTAATAACAAGGCAATTCTTAGCCTAGCGCAGTGTTCGGGGGAAAAGCTTAGCCCTGGGAGCAGAAAATAATGCAAAGTTTGGACTAGAACAACACTTATGCAGGGGGGACAATGCTTAGTCCCATGAGAAGGCAGTCTTAGCCTTATGCCGATAGGGAGGCAGGGCTTAGCCTCATGCAAGATTTAAGACAGGGCTTAGTCTTATGCAGGGAGAAGGCAGTGCTTAGCCTTATGCAAATATAGAGGCAGGGCTTAGCCTCATGCAAGGATCCAGACAGGGCTTAGTCTCATGCAAAGAGAAGGCAGTGCTTAGCCTTATGCAACTGGGGAGGCAGGGCTTAGCCTCATGCAAGATTTGAGACAGGGCTTAGTCTCATGCCAAGAGAAGGCAATGCTTAGCCTTATATAAATACAGAGGCAAGTCTTAGCCTCATGCAAGATTTGAGACAGGGCTTAGTCTCATGCAAAGGGAAGGCAATGCTTAGCCTTATGCAAATATGAAGGCAGGGCTTAGCCTCATGCAAGATTTGAGACAGGTCTTAGTCTCATGCAAAGGGAAGGCAATGCTTAGCCTTATAAGTAGCAAATAGGAGTAGAATATTTCTTAGCTGGAGATATATTTGCATCTGGTGGCCTAATTGATAGGCATTTTGCTACGTGTATATTTGTGAATACTCCTGTTATGTTCACTAAGCCTTCATCCAAAGGAAAATCATGAGATTCGTGGGGGGAGGTTGATTCGTGCCCTTGTCTTCTTGCCCCGCTTTGCTCTGCTCCGGAGACCCTGTTCGAGTTAGCCTGGGTAACACCTGGCTGCCATAGAAATGAAGTTTTTCAAAAATATGCACTTATCGACGAAATAGAGTTATTTTATAAAACATACCGGTGTATAATATCAAGTAATTAGATGAACTAATTAGAGGGTCCTCCTCAAAACTCTACCCCAATTAGATCTTTTGGTCGTTCTGCGTGCAGCGAAGTTGGTTGAATCTGCTCCAGAATTTTGAGAATCCTTCTCAAATTTCTGCCCCAGTTACTCAACTGTCTTGCATATGATGGCGTCGGCTGGACTTGCTCCAGAATTTTGAGGGTCCTCCTCAAAATTCCACCCCAGTTTCCGGTTCTGGGGGAGATGAAGATTTTATTAAGATATGACCGAACCCATAGGGCTGGCTACGTATCCCCTCTTAAACGGGTATCAGGTCAGGCGTAGTTCATCTATATCAGATGAATGGATGTAAACAATCTAAACATAATATCTCTTGACTGCATCTGAATTGATAGGTTTTGGCCAAACTTCTACATCTATTTCTGCAAGTATGAGTGCTCATCCTGTTAGCACCCTGTGGACCATGTAGGGACCTTGCCAGTTGGGTGAAAATTTCCCTTTGGCTTTATCTTGATATGGGAAGATTCACTTCAGCACCAGCTGCCCTGGTGCGAATTGTCTTGGTTTGACCCTTTTGTTGAAAGCTCTGAATATTTTGTTCTGATACAGCTGACCGTGACACACTGCATTCATCCTTTTTCCATATATGAGGGCTAATTGCTCATAACGGCTCCTTATACATTCTGCATCACTGAGTTCAGCTTCTTATATGATCCTTCAAGAAAGAATATCTACCTCGGCGGGAATGACAGCTTCCGTACCATAAACGAACAGATAGGGAGTTGCCGCAGTTGATATGCGGACTGTGGTATGGTATCCCAATAAGGCGAATGGTAACTTCTCGTGCCGTTGTTTGTAATTAAGCTTGTGAGCCACTATGGATGTGCTCAAACCAGTCATATCATCATATGACCATGCAAAAATATCCTCATATTCTTTCAGGAAACGAGTGTACTCTTCATTCTCTGACGGTGATAAGTGAATGCTTATGTGAGTTTCTTTGACAGTTTTGGCGTCTCCCAAACTGATTGCTTTGGTTTTGTCCAGGTTTGACTTAGGTTTGTTCTCAAAGTTCTCAACTTCTCTAACAACTTCCTCAGGTATTTCTTCTTCTTCTTCTGAGTCACTATCCTAATATTGCGTTGTCTCATGACTTGTTAGAGTCATCGACTCATCAGGAAAAGTAATAATAATGCCATAGAAGAAAAATGTGAAAGATAAAAATTAATAATAAATAGCAACGCATTAATTAAATTTGAAAATATCCAAAACAGGTACAGCTCGATGGCTCGAGAAATTATTTCAAAACAAAATGCGTCTTTTTTTAAAAAACAAAATTAGAAATATTATCCTAAATGCCTAGCAGGCTATTAAAACAAATCAGGCTAATTACCAAGCTACCCAGCGATTCGACGGGCCCGGGATGGTGTGGCAGTCCAATTCTTGATAACAGCTCCCTTGTCCACAGTCTGAATGGTGAGACCTTCTTCCTCCTCCTCCTCAATAATCGCATTGCAATCCATATTCTCGTCTTCTAGGAACAAGTTTCTCAACCCAGCCAAAGCTTCTCCCTCTGCAGATCCCCATATTATATCGGCCTGGCGAAAAGTCTGACTTAGATGTGGCACTGGCTGATCGAGAGGGTAATAAGGACCACGCCATGGTGGTGATCAATCATTACATTCTTGCCAGGTGTATGGATATCCCAACCCGAAAGTTGTGTCATGACCTTTCAACTGTATCGGTTGGGTAATGCCCTAGAGTTCCTTCCCAAGCCCTTTGTCGGGTTCATACCCAGACCATGCCAGTATGCATTCTATTTTGTTACTCCACCACTTGTCCTTCTCTAATGCGTTGAAATGTTCAATGTGGTGATAAGTCTCTCCACCTAGCCTTCTTCTATTCTCGATATCCGAGATAGTTTGACTGGTGTAAATGGAGTTACTTCCCTCCCTGTGAATGGCTCCATTCGAACTTCATAGCCTGGTGCATCGTGGAAGCCACAGCCCCAACGGCATGTATCCAAGGTCGACCCAATAGAAGATTGTATGTAGCTGATATGTCTAGTACTTGGAACTCAACATCAAACCAACTTGGTCCCATCTGCAGACAAAGGTTAATCTCCCCAATCGTGGTTCTTTGAGACCTATCAAATGCTTTCACGTTCATACTTCCTGCCCGTATCTCATGGAAATCTTTGCCAATCTTTTCAGAGTAGTCAATGGACAAATATTGAGGCTTGAACCCCCCCCATCTATTAGGACCCTGGCATTGAATTTCTCTTCAAACTATACCGTGATATGCAGTGCCCTGTTGTGACCTCATGGAAGGTGATCTTGTGACTCTCCAGTACTTGCCCTACAATGTTGGCCATCTTTCTACTGGTGATATTGTTGGGCACATAAGCTTCACTCAACACCTTCTTCAGAGCATTCTTATGCGCCTCTGAATTCTGTAATAGTGACATGATGGATATCTAGGCGGTGGTCTTGTTTAAATGATCGACGATAAAGTATTCCCTCGCTTGTACTTTCCTCCAAAGATCGTCCGGTCCAGTTTCAATGACAGGTTGTTTGGTAGCAGCCTCCTTGCTTGTGTGAGGCCCCGTGAAAGATTCTTACTCTAAACCTGAAAGCTCGTAGACGCTGCAAAGTGAAACAGTATGTTGGTCAAATTTGAGGTCAACTATGTGGTCAATTATGCGATCACATAATCGATATGCGGACCGCATAGTCGTCACATAATCCCCTTGGGATTTTGAAAGGGGCAGTTCTACGGTGCATTACGCGACCGCAGAACGGTTATGCGGACCGCATTTCTGTCGCATACCCAAATAGTGTCTTCAGGTTTTGGGGAGCATTTTGCGGTGCATTCTGCGGACCGCATGTCAACTTTGCGGTCGCAAATGCGATCGCAGATCTGAGTCGGGGCTCCTATTTTCTAATTTTTAAACCCAACTCCATCCCATTAGAAACACCCCATCCGACCTTCTCTATGTTATGTTTACTGAAATTAGAGTGAGAAAAGGAGATTCTAGAGAGAGAGGGAGTGACTTTCATCTAATACCCACCCAATTCTTACCCCAAAATCTTGAAGATTGTCAAGAGAGTTGCAAGGTCTTTACCCTAAAAAGGTAATAACTTTTTCCATAATCTGTAATTCCAAAATTTCTGTTTAAACCAAGTGATTAACAATTGAGTTCTTGGGTAAAAAGGGCAAATAACCTTGCATGCATAAGAGATAATGGGGTATGGGGAGGATGAGAACTAAAGAGACAATAATTGGAGTATATCATTGAAGAAATCGCATTCAAAAAGGGACCTAAGATCACAATGCACAATTGGTGCTTGATAGTATCCCTGAACGAGCTAAAATCTTAACTATGTCTCCAATTCTTGGTTCGATTTGTAATTCTTATACTATAGATTGAAGTGCTAAGAGTCCCGAAATTTTGTAAGAATTAAGGAAAGCTTTATTAAGGTATGTATGGCTAAAACCCCATCTTTTAGAAATTGAGTGTCATCGGTGTTTGTGTGAATATTGTAAGATTAAAGTTGAATTATTGCATCGACTGTTATTTTACATGAATTGGTGTTTTAACCTTATATGCGTGAAAGATGTGTCTCAACATGATCAACGTGCTATCTTGATAACTTGAAAAGGGGCAAAATATATGAATTATGTATTGAATTGCTTAGACCTCAAATTTAGATTGAAGTTGCATTATTGTGCCATCTACGTAAAATCTTATCTATGCTTACAATTTAAATTGCTATTGTGTGCACCTACTGTCCTAAATGGCAAAGCAAATATTGAAATTGGGAACGATGTGAAATACGGCCTAGTGTCAAGAATGATGTGATAAAGTTGTGGCCCCAAGTGCCTATGAAATGATAGATGTGAAACGAAATGATTAATGAGAAGGGAACAACACCTTGGTAGGCGGCCTAGCCGATCGGGCCGAGATCGGACTCCGCTCAAGATAGCGGTGGTATTGTGAATGAATTCCGGAAAAAGGGAAAATGAGATTTGATTGAAGTATATGCCTCAAATGAGGCAACCTAGCCGATCGGGTCGAGATCGGACTCCGCTCAAGATAGCGGTGGTGTTGTGAACAATGATGAATAGTGCGAAATGCCCCAAACTAAAAGCTATGGAAAAATGATATGAAAGTTGTATGATTCTTTTATTTGATAATATGGTGATCGTTTGAGTTATACATGTGATTCTTTTTCTTGATTGAAATTTATTTCTAATTAGATGGTGTTTAGTTATACATACTAGTACTATTCCATGGTACTAACGTCCCTTTTGCCGGGGGCTCTACATTTTTAAATGAATGTAGGTGGTTCTATAGCGGACAGTGCCGATCGCGCATAGCGGAGTGTCCTCCTCCCGAAGGCTTGGTGAGCCCCTTTTTCCTTCAAAGGGGTTTTGTTGTTCATGTTTTGTTATAGACATTCACTTTTGAGGTATAGCCGGGGCCTTGTTGCCGGCGTTGTCATATTACGTCTTTTGTGTACATAGAGGCTCTGTAGACAATGTGTGGGTTATGTATGGGTATTGGATGGGTTAATGATCTGTGTACAGCTCTATTCTCTAGTTCGTCTAAGCAATGACTGTATATAATCTTGAAAACTTAACCACGATTTAAGATTTGTGATACAAGAATGAACTAACATTGTTGAATGTTCAAGTTTGCTATTGTCTAAATAATCGAAAGCCAGATTTCCTTAATCATATCGAGTTGGGTAGAAAGTGTCAATAAGGTTGCTCAGTTGGGTTCACTCGGAGCGCCGGTTGCGCCTCCCGATGTTAGGGCGTGACAGCTTGATCCTCGAAAAATTTTGGGTGTATAGATCCTTCCAGTTCTTGTCATTCCCTGTGCGGCACCAGATTCTTCTATTTTTGCTTTTCCCTTTCGCCTAGCTTCGGCAACGTAATTCCAAGGTATGGCGTTGAACTTGAAAGGAGGCGTGGTTGCTACTGTCACTGTGAAAGGTGTGGCTACTTCTATATCAAATGGAACAGGGGTGGCTACGGGTGGTGTTACTTCTACCTCAAATGGCACCGATGTGATTACCTCAACCTCAACTGGCGGCTGTACCTGGACCACAATAGGATTGAGCGTGACTGTGGGCTTCTTAGGATCGCCGCCCTCTTTGATAAGTCCAATTGATCCCTCGGGATCCCGCTCCTCATCAGGTTCTATCAAATTGATCCCTTCGCCCCTATGATCTGGAAGAGGATTGTTGCGGATGTTGGGTGTAGCTTCCTTCGCCTGTATGACCTTATTATCAATAAATGTCTGGATCTTATCTTTCAATGTCCGGCACTCGTCAATGGTGTGCTCCTTCATACCGGAACGGTATGCACAGGTTTTGTTCGGGTTGACCCATTGAGATAAATTCTCCATTGCCACAGCGGGAATAGGGTTGACATAACCAGTAGCCTTCAACCTTTCGTACAGCTGTCGATGGGTTCAGCAATGGCGGTGTACTGTCTAGGTGGTTTGCGATCAAAATTAGGTCGGGGTTTTACTGGTAATTTGGACGAGTAGGAGGTGAATGAGAGTAGCCTCGCTGGGTGTTATAAGTGTGATAGGCGGTGGCGGGTTGAGAATATCTAGGAGGTGAGGGTTGGTACGTAGGTGGAGGTATTTGGTATGTGAGTGGAGATTTTGGGCCTTGGGCCACCATTACTGCCTCTACTTCTTTCTTCTTTGATATGCCACCTGATTGTAATGCTTTGTTCGTGGCCTGCAATGCCTCCAAATTTGTCACCATCCCATTTTTTATACCCTCTTCAATCCTTTCTCCGAGTTTGATGATATCGGAGAACTTATGATTCTCAATAACCATTAGCCTCTCATAATACTGTGGGTCTTGTGTCTGAGCAAAGAACTTGTTTATCTGTTCCTCGTCTATTGCCGGTCTGACCTTGGCTGCTTCTGACCTCCACCAAGTAGCATACTCGCGGAAATTCTCAGTTGGCTTCTTCTTTAGGTTCTGGATATAGAAGACATCTGGTGCATTATCCGCATTGAACCTGAATCGTTCCATAAAGTCTGATGCCATACTCAACCAATTGGCCCATTTCATAGGATTCTGGCTTATGTACCAGGACAGGGCATCTCTGGTAAGACTTCTCATGAAGAGCTTCATTCAAATCCTTTCATCTTTTCCGACCCCCACGAGCTTGTCACAATAAGTTCTCAAATGAACCTTGGGATCACTCGTCCCATCAAACATTTCGAACATGGGAGGTTTGTAACCCTTCGGCAGTTCCACATCTGGTTGTATGCATAAATCCTCGTAGTTCAGACATTCTATCCCTTTACCTCCTTCAACACCCTGAACGCGACTTGTTAACTTCTTGAGCTCCTCAGCCATGTTCTTGATGAGCAGGTCCGTCTTAGCGGGTTCTGGTGTATAGGAGATTGGTGGAGTGGAGTGAGGTAGGGTTTACACGTATATGGGCTTGTTTTGGTGGGTGCCGAGTATTTGGGTATAGTGGTGGTCATTGGTCGAGTTTTGATTATCGGGAATGGGTTGTGGTATGTTCTGAGGAGTGTGATCGTAGTGGTTTGTGGGTACTGGGTTCCTTGATGATGGTGTTGTGGAGGAGTTGGTACCGGTAGAGGATTGGAATTTTGAGGTGGTGTGGCATATTGATGGGGTGCGGGAGGACTTTGTGGACATTGGTTTGGCGTATTTTGAGGAGGTGTTGGGTTCTGAACATTCTGTTGGTTAAAGTTTGAGATGTTCAGAGTGAGGGAGAGGTTTTCCAAGTTGCGGACCTGCTCATGTTCTCCTTGTAACTCCAGTATTTTCTGCTCCAACCGTATGACCAAATCATTCCGGGCCGGAGTACTCCGACCGTCTGAAGTTTCAATTTTCTCGGCATTTTCTTTTCGGATACCACTCAAGTCATCCATCTTAGATTTTCCTCTGCTTTTCGGATTACTCGGAGGAGGAGGTGGAGGGCCTCTAGATCTGGTGTAATATGCTGATGATGCCAGTATATGCGAACCAACCTTAGGGGATGGGAATAATAAAAATAAAAAAAAACAAAAGGTAAACAAGTTAGTAAGGATTTTAAAAGTGTTTGCAGTATTTAAACACATATTGCGAGAGTATAAATTCACGTACTAATTTGGGAGCCTCGTTGTGCCCGAGGTAGTCCTAGCGACAAATAGATCTGGATTATTTCAGTGCCAATAATTGCCTCATTTCATTAATGTAAAAATAGATGAATCTAAAACGACACTAAATAAGATAAGTCACTAATGGCACTTGGCCTTATTACATTTGGAAAAGCAAATAAACCTAATCTACTTAGTCATAGAAGGACTTTCTCCAGGCCGGATGTTTTTGGCTTCGTCGATCAAATTCCCAGTTCGTGCAGGTGCAACAGTAGGTATGCCCTTGCTAAATGTCCTCCTTCACTTCCTACGGTGTTCTGGCAATCGGTGACTCTTTTCCTCATCTTTCCCTCCAATTCCATCAGACTATACTCCAGATATTCCAACATTTCGTTTGATTTAACAACCTTCTCCCTCCATTCCTTAATTTAGTTCCATATCGGTCTTGTGACGCTCCAAGTGCTCGGCCTCGGACTCGTGAACTCTTTTGCGGAGTTTGTTGTACTTCACTTGGGCCTCGGCAACTTCATCTATGACTCTATTTCCTGGAACATCCCTTGGCTCGAATATTCCTACTATGTTATCTTCTAACCATGATGGGTAAAAGTACAGATGACCAGCATGATATCGATCTGGCTAGATGGTATCCTTTTCCACTATAATTTTCAAATAGCACATGTGCTGAGCTTCACATTTGTATGGGACGTCGTCATCTTGAAAATCTGCCCTGTAGTGACTCATTTTAGCAACTCGCGGTATGACCTGCTTCCTGTCTGCCTGCCTCGTAACTCGAATGGGAACATAAGGGTATATGCCCCTCAACCGATCAGTACCAAGTGTGGAAGATCCATAGATCTGATGATGAATTCGTCAGTAGAGAACCACTCGAACATCCATTGAACATGATCCTCAGTCAAATTGCTGAAAAATTGCGCCCATCCAATAGCATTTTCGGGTTGAGCAAACCTGTCTGGGATATAAGTCATTCTCTTAGGATGATGGAAAGTTATGTGGTCATTCCACGGCCTTCACTGAAGCTCTTGATGGTATTGACCCTTTTGGAGATGCTCTAACAACCAAACTTGTAACAGCAGATTACAACCTTTGAAGTATTTGTACCCCTTCTGACAGCGCTCTAAGGCTCAGTATATATCTATTATGATCATAGGGACAATGGTATATGTTTGCCCCTCGATCCCATCCATCAAGGTTTTGGCTACCATGGCCAGTCTGGTGTGGATATCGTCCCCTTGGATCGGGAACTCTAACATACACAAGAAATAGATGATGAACACAAAAACCCTGCGGTGGATCCAACCCAATGAAGTGATGGAGAATTCGTCATCAAAAATACGATAAGATCTGCTGTGACAGTATCGTTCATAAAGGAAGTCGAAGGGTATGTAGGAATTCTTCAGGCACTCCAAGTCATCATTCTTCTTTAATCTCATCATCTTTAGAAACCACCATGTAGAGCGGTTTTCCAACACCAATAAACCAGGACTATCCCAAGGTAGCCCAGCAAATCCCCCTATTTCTTCCAAGAGAGGGGTCATTTCTATGTTTCCAAAGCGAAACACGGCTCTTTCTTTGTCCCAGGATATTGTGGCAGCTTCGATTAACATGTTGTTCGGCTGGAGGTCCAACTACGAAGGCAAATTTCCCAAGACCCTTTTCACATGATTCTTATCACTTGATGAAAGATCCTCCCACTAATCTAGCAACAATGGTGGTATGCTGCGGACCATGCTGAACCTGGGGACTTCGTGCCTCATTTTCTGCAAAACAAATATGGTTAGGCCCTTTCGCACTCCGGAACTGACTATTTATACAACAATGATTAGCATATTGGCCCTTATTTCTCCAAAATTAATGCACACAATCGTGGTTGCATCTGTTGGGATTATGGAAATCCCAATGGACTTTTGGACGAGGCTTGTCTTAAAGGGTTATTATGTGGACAACATATTAACCCGGCTAGGTTTGACCATGATGCATGTACAATTAATCAGAGTAAGCTTTCTATAGAGGTCTAGACTGGTACCCTCAAGTGGAAAACTTGAGGGGGAAAGGCACAAAACCATTGAATGCACCGCTGATCGACTAGTTTTACCGCAAATACGCCTTTTCGAATTTAAAGGGTGATATATATGAAGTGCGCAAACACTCATCAAGCGTTGCTATAGGATTGATTACGCACGAGTGGAATATGATGTTGAGCATGATTTATGCAATAATAAATAGCATATTGTCACGTATTTGCACGTTTTAAAAAAATGTTAAATGCGGTATTTAATAATTGAAAGACGTTTATGAAAGAAAACTTCTGAAGTAAAGGAAATTATATAAATGCTTGAAAATAGACAATTAAATCAAGATAAAGGGGAAAGGGGAAAGGTTGCCCACGTATTAACAGAATAAACCATGCTAAGACTAATTCACAAAAATCAAGTTTGTTATGGTAAGAGCCTAGAAATATCCCCAGTGGAGTCGCCATGCTTCCGCGCCCCCATTTTCCTCGCGAAGTCCGGGTTTCGGCATTTCGGGACAACTCCTTTCCTTTTGGGAATTGGGTTTGAGATTTGAAGAGTCGCCACCTAACGGATTAAGGTGCGTTAGGGCACCTAGAGCAAATAACTCATGAAACCGGTTTGCATTACCATAGATTGGGTAAGGGCTCGAAATTACCTTGAGGGGAAGGTGTTAGGCACCCCTCGAGCTCCACAACGGTGGGTCCCGGCCAAACTCAATTTAAGCGAATTAGTCTTATAAGCAGATAAATAAATAGATATTACTTTTAAAACAAGGATTAAAAGGAGTCCTAGGTTTTTTAGCCTATAGGATCACTTTTGTGCAATACTTGGTAATCGTCCCCAAATTGGGGTACTACACATAGAATTAGCGCACAAGTCATCATTTCCTTTTACTACCCAATTACCCTCCCCTTTTCAATTATTACCTAAGCGTTCTAATAGCAACCAGTACGTACCCTATGCTTGCACTACCCGTCCCTTAACTCTGGCCCTGGAGGTGTTTAGGGCCTCTAGTTAAGGCGGCTCTAGATTCACCTATGTTGTTTAAAAGGAGAAAACTAAGCGACAAACAAAACAAGTAGGACTGTCACATAAAAGATCACTTAAGGGGGGCTCATATTTACCTCCACAAATAGACAAACAAATGCACGTTATTCAAACAAGCAGTTTTAAAACGATTAGGGTCCTATAGGCAGGATACCTAAATGAGCACATAATATGCAACAATTTTAGTAACGCAAGGCGGTGAATACTTATCAGTTTGCCTACTGATTCTAATCACTTACTGAAGTTGGGCCCATTTATAAGCAGTCAAACAAACATAGTTTTAATTATCCTACATGCTTGCCTAGGTGATAACCGGGCAAAATTCTACAGACATGGTATCTAAACGTTAATCGGCATGCAATTATAAACCAGTGATTAATTTAAACAAATAGATTTTTATACATTACACAAAAGGCATGCTTTCTATGTACTGAAACTAATTACAAGCGTTATTTCACGGCATAGAAACTAATTTTACACAAGTTCCCTATAGGCATTATATCTACGTTGTCAAAACTGATTTTAAATATGATTTCCTATGGACATGATATCTAAGTATTCATACTGATTCCAAACATGATTTCCTATGGACATGATATCTAAATGAGCAGAATGTTGTACGAGTTGATAATTCCCAAAAAAGATCCTACAGGCATGGTTTCTAATGCACATTGAAACTTGAGAATATTCATGAACAAGAATTTTGATACAAAATTGATAAACGTCCTATAACAGGATTTGTAGGATGTAAAGTGGAAATTCGAGACAAATATGAAGATAAGGCCTATAGGAATGGTTTCTAATGCATATAAATAATCACAACAACCTATGGGCATGATTTCTACCCGATCCCAACAAGGATATGTAAAAATTTCTCCCAGCTTTACTAGTAACCCCATATATGTTTTTACAGGAATTATTATTACAGACCAAAACAAATGAATCACATGATGAAAAGTACAATACCATAGGGAGCCTTGACGGGCCCAAAAGTAAACCTGGAAGCCAGTCCTTCAATCAAATCTGGAGTCCAACAGGCAATCCATAATACACGAAATGGGCTTCTTGTGTCTCAAAGTTCCCCAAGGGCCTCAGGGACCCCGTGCAATGCTCACACCAGAACCATTTCAAAGAAGTATTTCTTGTAAACAAGTTTGGAAAGGCCAGCCTCAGTGTGTCAGAGTTCGGAGGAGTTCCATGGACTCCTAGGCGGTGCTCACACTGGAGGGGTAGGACCCTAGATATCTAAGAGTAGGAGTTGAACCCAACGAATTATTAAAAACAGAATCCGGGAAAGACACCTTAAAATAAGGGGAATCAATTACCAGCCCCAGATGGGGATTCAAATAAGGAAGGAAATAAGTCATAGGCCATTTATATGTCAGTTAGAGTAAATCAAAACCTAGAAATCAGGCTAATAAATTAATCAAGGCAAGTAGTACCAATTAAGAGTCATAAATAAGGAAAATCGGTAAAAATCGTAGAGAAGTACTAACTTCAACAGAAAGATATGATTCCAAACCCTAATTTGGCAGATAAAATAAATTATCCTCTGTTAATTGACAGGACAAAGAACAACGGGCAAATATTGAAGCGAAGAGTAAAATAATTAAACAAACACGGGATTAGAACATAGGCATGAAAAATCAGTAGAACTAGTAAAGATAATCAGATTCAAACACTTAGAAACTTTAGAACCTTTTTGCAGAGAACTTAAGAGGAAACCCTAGTTTTAGAAAACATTGAAATCGATTAATAATAAGGAAAAACAGAAGGTTATGCTAAGAAAATACCAGATAAACTTAAGATCATCTCAGATCTACAAGGATCTGAACAGACTCAAGTAGAATGATATTAGGGTTTTAAAAATGGAGTGGGATGAGAAAAATCTAGCTAAGAACCAGAGTTTCTAGCCATAATCATAAAGATAACAATACTCACAAACATAGCGATGAACACAAGGCAAGTTCATCAAAAATGAAAAGTTTAGCTTGACTATGAGTTGAGTCTTTTTGAGATTCCTTCAAACCGCGAAGAATTCTAACAACCAGTGAATGAAAGAGGCCGGCTGGGGCCTAAAATCAAAGGCAAACCCCATAGAACGGCGGGTTCTCAGCTGAGGGCGGCTAGGGTTAGGGGAGCGTCTGAGAGAGAAGAGAGGAGGGAAGGGATTTGGGGGCGGCAGAATTAGAGAAGTGACTAGGGTTAGGGGGGTTAGGGATATTAAAAAGGGAAGAGTATCCTGGACCGTTGATCCCTTGAGATCAACGGCCAGGATTGAGTTTGGGGTTGGGCGGGCTAAAAATTGGGTTATGGGTATTAGGTTAGTTTAATTTGGGCTGGGACGCATTGGGATAGGATTTTAAGTAATTGGGCTGGTGGAATTGGGTTAGGTCCGAAAAATGATTAAGAAAAAGGGGCTATTAATTAAATACCCAATTAACTTAATAAAATAATTTATAAATGAAAAAATATCATTTGTGCATGAAAATGATTTAATGTAATTACTTAGTATAATAAAAATATAAAAGGTGATTTTTCTTGTGAAATAAGATAATTATGCACACATGGGCCATTATTGCAAAGTTATTGCAATTATAACCCTAACATGTACATGTGGCTATTCATGAAATAATTAAAGCTTAGTATAAATATAAATGATAAAATTATGCAATAAAATTATCATAAAACTGTTTGTGATGCAATTATTAATTTTTTGGATAATAAAATGCTAGAATAAATTAACTGAATCCTTTTAAAAATTACAGAAAATTATGAAAAAATGCTGGTTGATGCTCATGCACTATTTTAAAGTATATATGCATTTTAAAATATATGAGGGAAAAATTGGGTATCAACAACTAGGACTTGGTCCCTAGTCTTTCCTTGAGCTGCTTCTGATCAATCTCTCTAGTGTGAGCACTGCCCTGGGTTCTTGAAGCCCTTGGGAACTCTGACACATAAGGGATGTGGGTTCTGTATGCTCAGTATTGATAGAAGGGTGAATCACTCCACAACTAATTCTGTTGTATGGATATGGATTTTGGAGCTATTGTGAGCTGAAAGGTCTGGCCTATCCAGGTGTATTTGGGCCTGCTGTAGGCTCCCTATAATTTACTCACTTTGTAATTTATTACATTAATTTCTGGTCTGTAATAATTATTTTGTAATAACAATTCTGGGGTGTTAGTGAAATTGGGAAGGGTTTCTTATTTTTGCAATAAAAGTTGGGTAGAAATCTTGCCTATAGGTCCAACAATGTGTTATTATATGTAATGTGTTAGAAATCCTGCCTATAGGTCTAACAGTGTGCTATTATATGTGATGTGTTAGAAATCAGGTCTATAGGAGCTAAAACTGGATAAAATTGTAGAGATCATACCTATAAGATCTAAAACTGGATAAAATTGTAGAGATCATGCCTATAGGACCTAAAACTGGATTAGATTATAGAGATCATGCCTATAGGATTTAAAACTGGATCAAATTGTAGAGATCATGCCTATAGGATCTAAAACTGGATCAAATTGTAGAGATCATTCCTATAGGACCTAAAACTGGATCAAATTATAGAGATCATACCTATAGGATCTAGAACTGGACCAAATTGTAGAACGCATGTTACAGGCTTGAATTTGTTTAATTATTAGTTCTGCTCGAGTTTCCAAATACTATGTTGTTAACCTCACTAGAAAACATGCCTATAGGATTCAAACAAATAATTCTGGATCTATTTATGTGACCTGCCACTGTCTATTATCGCATAAAACACCTAGATACCATGCTAAAAGGCTTAATCGTATTATGCTAAAATCAGTAGGCAAACCTATGTAGGTTCTACTTATCGTGTTAAGAAACTGATTTTGTATAGGACTGTTTGTTTGTTCATTCAAAATCACATAGATATCCTGCCCATAGAATTCTGAAATTAATAAAATCTGTCAATGTTGACTAATTTGGCGTGCATTTGATGTCTAAATACGGAGGCTAACTTGAGCCAATACTTGTTTCTATTTGAAAGTCCTAACTGTTTTATCTGTCATTTAGTATTTTACAATTTTTTGAGCAGCCTATGTTGAGTCTAGAACCACCCTGAAATAGAGGTCCAAATGCCTCATGGACCATATGCATGGGACGGGTAGTGCACGCGTAGGACACGGCTTAGAATTGACTAGTGCACTTTATGTAAACAACTTAAAGATAGTAATTGGGTAGCAGGAGATGATAGTATGTGCCCGATGAATAATATGAGTAACACCCCATCTTGAGGGAGTTACGAAGTATTATTTATGTTGCATAGGGTGATCCTTTAGGCTAAAAAACTTAGGACCCCCTCCCCTTTGTCTTTTAATTGTTTATTTACGTTTAGTAATTCTTTGTTTCTTAGATTTGATCACATAGACTAATTCATGTAGTTGAGTGCGGCCGAGACCCACAGTTGTGAACCTCGAAGAGTGCCTAACACATTCTCTTCAAGGTAATTTCGAGCCCTTACCCGATCTTTGGTGATGCAAACTGGTCAAACAAAGTTATTTGAAAATAGGTACCCTAACGCACCTTAACCTGTTAGATGGTGACTCTCTCTTTTAAAACCCTTCCTTAAAAGATTGTCACGTGTCGAAACCTGATTTCGCGAGTAAAAGGGGCACGACAGCATGGCGACTCTGCTGGGGATGATTTTAGGCTCTTACCATAAATGAACTTGATCTTTGTGAATTAGTCTTCTCTGATAAGTGCGGCTTTATTATTTTGCTATTACTTGTACATCCCGCTCCCATTTTCACTTTTTATTACTACATGCACATCCCCTTCCCTATTTCCCTTTTTATATGAACTCATATGCAACTCTTGTTTAATTTGATTGCAACGTGTATACGGTAAAATCGGAGGGTCCAATTTCCTGTCATTAAGGCATTGCGGAAGACCATCTCGGAGCCCCGAGGCCACAAAGTTGTGACCGAGTTCCCTCCCTCGAGGCTCGTCGACACCCGGCCAAGAGGCATTATTGACCGTGGCAAGGGTAAAGACGGGGAGTTCCCAAGACACACGGCTAAGTCTCACAAAGCCTAGCCGGCCTACTCTGAACCCGAATTAGGGTGTCATGTCTAGCCATCCCATCTCCATATCTTTACAATTAATGTATTTTATACGGTGTAGGATTCCCCTTCAATATAAAGGGGATCTTTGTCATTTTGTAAAGCGCGGTTATTGCTCCAACTACTTCACACGAAATACACAAGAACTCTCTCTTTTTTCTCTCTAACTTACTCTCTCGATATTGTTACTCTTACTTATAACTTTCATACATGTTCTTCATTTATTGCTTATCATTTGTCATAAAGAGCCTCGGTTGATTATTTTATAACTGTTAGCCCTTCCCCGATTACCCTTAATAGCTCGAGCCTGAGCCCAGGAATTGACCTCGAGGCCCCGATTGGCTAGCTCCTCGGTTTGACTGCAACTCTATTTTAGCTTGCATTTCATCTCTAAACTTCATACATGCAGCATCATCCGCTTAAACAACTAGCATAAAAATAGATCACGTATTTTTAGAGCCCTATCAACAAATTTAATTGTTATTACCATTTTTAGGTAAACAGTTTGGCGCCCACCGTGGGGCTAAAAATAATAGTGATTATTTTCTTGCTTGTTTCATTACACAACGCAAGTTATCTTTCACACTTTTTCTTGTCCAAGATATTCGGTTTCAGGTTAAAATGTCTGATTCAGTAAGCAATAATATTGAGAACCACATAGAAAATGGTGTAGCTGTTCCAGGTGTTGGTGAGCTGCCACAAAATCGTGAGAATGCGCCAGGACCGATTCTGGCGGATAGAATCTCATGTGACACTCGACACGTCGAAACAAGCTCCCACACTAACAGGATCATACACCAAGTCGATCAATGGGAAGCCCAAAAAATCCCAGCTCGGGAAGAATGGGAAGTTAGCCTTCATGTTATTTTTGAAATGTTGCAGGCACAACAGCTGGCTATTGCTTAGCTGCAAAGTCACCAGAAGACTCCTAGCACGGTAGCACCGGAGACAGCTCCCCCGGCCGAACAGGTACCGGAGAGGTCAAGCGATAATGGGTCGATAGCCGATCCCGCCATCATAAAAATGCTCGAGGACCTCACCAAAAGGATCAAATCGGGCGAGAAAATGATAGCAGCCAATGACATGAAGGTCGAGACTTACAACTCCAAGGTTGACAAAATCCCGGGCGCACCCCCGGTCCTAAAAGGTGTGGATTCGAAGAAGTTCGTGCAAAGGCCGTTCCCTGAGGAAGCAGCTCTGAAACCCATTCGAAAGAAGTTCAGAATGTCAGAACTCCAAAAATACAATGGGACCTCAAACCCCAATGAGCACATTACTGCCTACACGTAAGCAGTAAAGGGAAAGGACCTAAAAGACGACAAGATCGAGTCCGTCCTACGGAAGAAGTTCGGGGAAACACTCTCGAAGGGGGCCATGATGTGGTATCACAACCTAGATCCCAACTCCATAGACTCATTTGCCATGCTAGCAGACTCCTTCATAAAGGCACATGTCGGTGCCATCAAAGTAGCAACGAGTAAGTCTGACATGTTCAAGATCAAGCAGAGGGGGAACGAAATGCTGCGAGAGTTCGTATCTCGCTTCCAAACGGAATGAATGGAACTACTATCGGTCTCCGATGACTGGGCGGTGCAGGCCTTCACTCAAGGCCAAAATGAGCGGAGCTCAGTAGCTTCAAGGCAACTGAAAGAGAATCTAATTAAGTGTCCCACCGTACCCTGGTCGGACGTCCACAACCGATACCAGTCAAAGATCTGGGTCGAGGATGATCAACTAGGAGCCCCCTCGGGCTCAGTATACCCGAGTAGGCTTCTGACGAAGGAGCCATGGCCAAAGAAGGAAAGATACCGGCCATACACCGAAGACAGAAGGAACACCCTGAGGCGCAACCCACCTTACAACGATCGATTCATCAACCGAGGACAGAATCTCGGGGACTCATTAACAGAACCAGATTTGATAGAAACACGGGGCCAACAGGGGCACCGCAATTATCAGAATACAACTTCAACGTTAATGTATCGGATATCATTTTCGGTATCAGCAAAATCAGAGACACCAGATGGCCCAGGCCTATACAGTCGGATCCTTCTCAAAGGAATCATAACTTAGTATGTGAATTTCATAACTCACGGTCATAGGACCGAAGATTGCCACCAACTCCGAGAGGAAGTAGCCAGGCTACTCAATAAAGGTCACCTCCGAGAATTCTTAAACGACCGGGCCAAAAATCAGTTCCGAGAAAGAGAGGCAGCCAAAAAGAATGAAGTGAACGAGCCACAACATGTTACTGACACGATCTTTCGAGGCGTTGACGATCCCCAAGAGCGCATGATGAGAAAGACAAAAATATCCATCACTAGAGAAAAGCAAACTCGGGGGTACATAGCCGAGGATGCCCTCACATTCATCGAAGAGGACACCGAGGCCTTGTCTCAACCTCATAATGACGCACTGGTAATCTTTTTTTTCGTGAATACATTTCAAATAAAACTTGTACTCGTGGATCCAAGTAGTTCGGCCAACATTATCAGGTCAAGGGTAATAGAGTAACTCTGATTGTTAGACCAAATCGTGCCCGCCACTCGAGTCCTCAACGGATTCAACATGGCAAGTGAAACAACGAAAGGAGAAATCACCCTCCCAGTCAGCGTGGCTGGCATGACCCAAAATGTCAAATTTCATGAAATAGAAGCAGACATGAGGTACAACGCCTAGTTCGGACGACCGTGGATACACTGCATGTTCGCGGTGCACGATGTGGAACCGACAACAATATCTCCACTCACGAAAGAACCAAAGGGAAAGCAAACTACATCATCAGCTAAGGCCGATTCTTCTGTTTCAATCAACCTCGAACACTAGAGGGCATCCCCCTGGAAGGTCATCCCCTCAGAAAAGCCAAAAAATGCCAATTAGGGTCTCGATAGGAAAATGATGTACCGGACAAAACGGTCGAATGAACCATGTCTGCATAGCCGGGCCCCCGAGGGCGGAGACACATGTACTTGTGCCAAGCAATCAAAGAACACCTTTTATCAAAGCATCTCATACACCAATGGAAACTCAGCATTTTCGCAAAAACGATTCCTCCATCAAAAATGTCCCGAATACTCGGAGATTGGCGTCAACGATTCGGCATCTGCATGACCTCAGGGTCAAAAACTCCAAACTCATATGCCCTGTACAAGGCAGCATGAAAATCATGAAACACCTCCAAGGCCAAAAGTGCCCTGAACACTCGGGGGCTGGCGTCGAAAACTCAAAAATCGCACGACCTTAGGGTCGCAATCTCCAAAATTGTAAGCCCTCAATGAGGCAATACCGAGCTGCAGAGTAACGTCTCCCGAGCCAAAACAACCTCGACGACTCGGAGGCTGTCGCCAATCGCCATTCAGTAATAAACCCGAGGCTATAAGACCCCGAGCGGGCAGACTCGGTCTCGTAAGACCTATATAAGGAAACAACAAAAACTGTAAGACCTCAAGCAAGACATGAATCATACTTGTACCAAGTATCGACAAAACTGTAAGACCTCAAGCAAGGCATGAATCATACTTGTACCAAGTATTGACAAAACTATAAGAGCTCAAGCAAGGCATGAATCACACTTGTACCAAGTGTCGACAAAACTGTAAGACCTCAAGCAAGGCATGAATCATACTTGTACCAAGTATCAACAAAACTGTAAGACCTCAAAGGCAGTAAAATTTTGTAAGACCTTACTGCAGGCATAAACTTGATTCCGAAGTTTAGGCTATATATCGAACTTGTAAGATCCCTGAAAAGGCATACCCTTGATATACACCTAAACTACTACACTCGTGACACAAAATGGCTCCGCCCAAACACAAATGACTAAGGTCATACGGCTGTACCAGCAAAACTAACGCGACACGGGGATGTCTGACCGTCGCTACAAAATCATAGGCCATTAATTCGAATCTACTTCGAAAAGAACCGGTTAATCAGGCTACTCTTGACATAGGCAAAAGAGTTTCGACCACATTAGCTCCACATCATTGGCTTCGAGATACTCAGCCTCCGAGCCAAACCTTACGGGGTGCTCGATCATCGCCACAAAATGACTCAAAATCGAGGTTCTTCCCAAACCGACGACGGGTCAAACTAAAATTACTTCAAAAAGTCCTTAGCGAGAGGAAAACAAAGCCAATAAAGGTCACTTCGACCCAAGGCATAAGAGCCACTATCGCCAGCCCACACAAATACAAAGCTTGAGGGTCGAATGAGCTCGAGTCGTAACCCGATTCGGAGACAGAACCCAAAATAGTTGACTACATATGCCTAAGGGCAAAGCATAAGAGCCATTGTCGCCAGCCTACATTAAAAGGTCGCTTCGACCCAAAGCGTAAGAGCCATTATCACCAGCTTACACAAACATGAAAACTTGAGGGTCAAATGAGCTCGAGTCGTAACCCAATTTGGAGACAGAACCCAAAATAGTTAACGACATATGCCTCAGGGCAAAGTGTAAAAGCCATTATCGCCAGCCTAGTGAGCCTCTGGGCCACGCACATAAAAGATCGCTTTGATCAAAGGCGTAAGAGCCATTGTCGTTAGCCCATGCAAACATAAAAGCTTGAGGGCCAAAGGAGCTCGAGTCGAAACCCGACTCGGAGACTAAACCCAAAATAGTTGAGCAAAAGCATAAGAGCTCAAACGCAAGCTTATACTAAAGGTCGCATCAACCGATCGCGTAAGAGCCCCCGGGCCAGCCTAATGAGCCCCAGGGCCATATCACGAATCTAAGGATTCTCACCGGCTATGAGACCAGTTCACCTGGCCAAATTCAAGACAGAAAGGGGTACATAAGAAGTAAAGCCACAAGGTTTTCTTTTATACACATATGCGAAAAAGCACATTCTCCATCTAAAAACATGCTCTGGAAATGCTACGTACAAAATGGCAAAATCTACGTCCTCCCCTGGGAACTACGGCCTATCGGCCTCATCTTACTCTCCTCGGTGTCGGGCAGGAGTAACCGAGAATCACGCTCGTCCGCCCTTGCTCACGCCAACTCTTCCGAGAGGACAAAACGCATGGCACGGATCTCCTCGAGAATCTTCGAGACTTGCAACGAGCATATCCTTTGATCCTCTCTTCATGATCGAGGACCCTCTTCAACTCGGCTTGAGCATCGTTAGCGTCCTTCAAATAAAATGACATCTCATGATCAGCCTTAGTTCGGCTCAGTATTTCTCCGGTCCGGGCATCAACGATCTCAGCCTTGACCTTCGAAAGCTCGGATTCGAGTTTCGTGATCATATCCGCTTAAACTAAAGCATTATCACGAGCTAAGCGGAGTTAAACCTCGAAGGAAGGAACTTTAGCCAAGGCATCCTTCTCCTCTTAAGCCTGAACCTCCGCCCGAGCTCTTAGCTCATCATAGTCATTCTTGATTCGGTCGGCTTCATCCCCAAGACCTTCCAGGGCCTCCGTCTTTTTCTGCAACTGGAATAAACAAAGTGTTAGCCTCAGAAGCTAAAAGGCGGAACGCATACGCACCCGGGAAAAAAAATTACCTGCTCCATCAAGTAGCTCTCGCAATTCAAGCTCTGACACACCTCATATCGCAAGTGTGCCAGCTCGACTTCCTTTTCCTCGCAAAGGAGCCTAAGGGATCTATCCTCATCCAAAGCTTTTCGGAACCTAGCTCCATGAGAGAGCAGCTCAGACCTAAGCCTGTCAAAGGCCTGCAGAAGAAAACTCGATAAGGAAAGCAAGATGCAGAATTCAAAGGCCTATGTGGAAACTCCACAATGTGAAGCCGGTGGACATCCTCAAAAACCGAGGGCAAATCTTTTAATCTAGTCTCCTTAGTCCTGGAGGAAGCGACTCCGGCCCAGGCATGGTCGCTCGTAGAAACCACCTTTTCGAAATCGGGAACTACGGGCGCGGCAGGCTCAAATGGCATTTCCATCTCGATGCCCCGGCCCCGTTTTACCTTACTCTGAGCGTCATCGCCCTGCGAATGCATGTCCCGCTTATTATTGTCTTTTTTTAGCCCGAAAGCTGGCAACCCCTCCTCCTCTCCGAAGGAGCACAGCCTCGCCTCTCAAGGCTCTCCGATACTTACGGCAGCAAGATTAATACGCAAAAAGGGAAAATGTCTCTCCGAATGAACAAAGGGTAAGGAAAAAGTAGTACACACGCATACCGTGATGTTTTGCTTCCCATCTGCCCCAAGACACGGCTCGCCACCTACGCTCATCACAAGTCAAGTAGGTCGCCAACTTCCGGACCTAACCAGGCAGATTAGGAACGTCGCCCGGCGCCCATGAAATCGCTACAGAAAAGGTAAAAACGAGTTTACAAACTAGACTTCGCCATAAACGAATTTGAGAAGGCACGGGATGTACCACTTACATGCATAGTTCCATTCCTCGGGGAATGGCATAAGCTCCACGGGGATAACATCAGCCGTCCGAACCCGGATGAACCGACTCATCCACCCCCGATCTCCATCTTCTTCATCGTCAACAATGAAGGGCGTGGTCGACCGACAGCGCAAGGTTAGCAAACCTCGATGGTGAAAGGGCCAATACAACCTAATGAGATGACTGAGCATAAATTCAAGCCCCGCCTTCTCCGCAAAAAACCTCATCATCAACACTACTCACCAAAACAACGGATGTATCTGGGCCAAGGTAACCTGATACCTTAAACAAAAGTCAAGCACAACCCTATCGAGGGGGCCCAGTGTGAAAGGATACGTGTACACGTTCAGGAATCCATCAACATGATCCCAGATGCCCTCATCCGGGGAAAGAGTCCTTAACAATACTCTCTCCATCCGTAATCCCTCCTCACTAACTCAAGGTGCCTCTCTCCTATCGAAGAAATAATCTTCAAGGAAGACTCTCTTTGATCAAGAGCATCGGGAGTGGAACTCTCCCTTCTCTGCCGAACAGGCCCCGATTTAACAGTCATGGCTATGACTAGAAGAACTGAAGCAGGATCCTGCTCAAATACTTTATCGGTAAGGTAATGAAAGGCTCAACGCCGAAACGAGAGGATAATTATCTAAAATGGGGAGATCCATAAATGAGTGGAAACGACCCTATATATATATATGATGAAGCGGCATCATCGCCAATCCTGAAGTGGTACCTGACCTCGAGGTTCTCCATCAAAAAGAAGCCAGGCTTTAAGAAGCCAATGGCATTATCTCCAGTCTCAAGGTGGTATCCGACCTCGAGGATCTCCATCAAAAAAAAGTCAGGCTTTAAGAAGCGAACGACATCATCTCTAGTCTCGAGGTGGTATGCGACCTCGAGGACCTCCATCAAAAAGAAGCCAGGCTTTATGAAGCCAACGACAACATCTCCAGTCTTAAGGTGGTATCCGACCTCGAGGACCTCCATCGAAAAGAAGTCGGGCTTTAAGAAGCCAACGACATCATCTCCAGTCTCGAGGTGGTACCCATTCTCGAGGACCTCCATCAAAAAGAAGTTAGACTCCAGGAAGCATTTAGCACCATTGTAGGATTCGAGATGGTATCCTGTCTCGAAGGCTCCTCTCAAGAAGAAAAATAAGCCTTTCGAGCTCCATCCATAAGGTTTCGACCTTAAGATATCGCCTAAAGTCTGGCGACCCCTCTTCTTGGATCTATCAACATCGCCTTAAAGGTTATATGCATCATGTTCAAAGCGAGTTTCCAGGTGCCTAAAGCTAACCCTCACTCGGAGATTGCTCTCGAAAATTTCCAGGCTCGAGGTACTATTTTCGTATGACCCAAGGGTCCCAACGGTCCGAATCTATCGGATCAATTCAAGCTTGGCCCGAGGAACAACATAGGGCTTCGAGAGCTGCCGTTTTTATCAACCGAAGACCAGAAGAATGCTCGCATCCGGGTTAGATATGGACAATAGTCAGTAGAGGCATACATTGAGAAGTCTCCACAAATTTAAAAAGAATATGGCAAGCATTAAAGATGAAAGTCAAGAAAATATCTTTATTTTCATAAAGGATTGGTTACA
Organism: Nicotiana attenuata; assembly: GCF_001879085.1. Taxonomy (NCBI): domain Eukaryota; kingdom Viridiplantae; phylum Streptophyta; class Magnoliopsida; order Solanales; family Solanaceae; genus Nicotiana; species Nicotiana attenuata. The sequence goes on from NW_017670749.1 coordinate 303,394, forward strand.
ACAGCCCATGAGGGGTCCTTACATATGATTACAAAATCCCATATGGGGTCCTTACATAGAAACAAAGAAGCAAAGGGGTACACATAGCAAAAGACTAAGAGCCAGCCTATTCTCAAAGGTGCGACCTCGGCAACAACATCTTCAGATATCATCCCCGGGCTCACAACCTCAAAGACAATATCTTCCAAAGCGCTGTCCCCTGGGGAGTCTTATCTCGACCCCTACCCCCCCCCCCCCCAGAATGGAATCTTCAAAAGGGAAGGTGTAGAAGGGGAAAGCAATTGAGAGGAGCAAAATTACGGAGGGGAAGCTGAAAGGAGCGAAGAAGTGGCTGGGTGAAAAATTCGGCTAGTGTAAACTTCAGTACTACTGTTTTAAAGCCACTTCTTGGGACATTGCCCCGGCACAGGATGCAACCGTTAATAGCTAGTGTCATCACACCCCAAGGAAAAGAAAGAGGGTGTAGTGCACCGAGCCGGGGTAGGAGAATGAGCAGCGGACTATAGTCCGAACACCCTTGTGAGCAGCGGTGTGTAGTCCAAACACATTCCTGCCTGGCTCATCTCGGAACAACAACAACAACAACGAAACAACAAAATCTTGCTCGACTGAGGGAGGTTCAGGAGGTAGACCTTGGCACGGCCGATATGAGCACGGCCAGAAGATCGCGTGGCCATGGGCCTCAAAGATGGCGAACGATAGATAAGGTGGAAAGAAGAGAAGATCTGATAAATATGGGAAGGCACTTGGATGAAAGGTTAATCCCAAGAGGTTCCCATTTATAGGAACGGAGGCAGCGTTACCGACAGCGCCACTATCACCCTAGTAAAGGGTAACAATAGGCGCATTTAATGCATCCTTGGGAGCTGAATCTACACCGACAATATGACTTCGAAGAGTGAGAAACCGCAATGCTTTGAATGATCCTGGAAAAGCGAGACGGCGGAACGTTATCGGTTATCATGAAGGCTTATATCACACATTGCGTCATCAGTATGACATCGTCGCGGGGAGCCCGAAGAGTTGGGCATAAAAATCATTTCCCCTCGCTTCATTCTAGGAAACGTGGAGACTATCTGTATACGGTGAAATTGGAGGGTCCGACTTCCCGTCATTAAGGCATCCGGAAGACCATCTCGAGCCCCGAGCCCGCAAAGCTGTCACCGAGTTCCCTCCCTCAAGGCTCGTCGACGCCCGGCCTAGAGGCATTATTGACCACGGCAAGGGTAAAGACGGGGAGTTCCCAAGACACACGGCTAAGTCTGACAAAGCCTAGCCGGCCTACTCTGAACCCGAACCAGGGTGTCATGTCTAGCCATCCCATCTCCATATATTTACAATTAATGTATTTTATACGGTGTAGGGATTCCCCTTCTATATAAAGGGGATTTTTGTCATTTTGTAAAGCGCGGCTGTTGCTCCAACTACTTCACATGAAATACACAAGAACTCTCTCTTTTTTCTCTCCAACTTACTGTCTCGATATTGTTGCTCTTACTTATAACTTTCATACTTGTTCTTCATTTATTGCTTATCATTGGTCATAAAGAGCCTCAACTGATTATTTTATAATTGCTAGCCCTTCCCCGATTACCCTTAATACCTCAAGCCCGAGCCCAGGAATTGACCTCGAGGCCCCGAATCGGTCAGTCCGAGGCCCCGATTGGCTAGCTCATCGGTTTGACTGGAACTCTATTTTAGCTTGCATTTTGTCTCAAAATTTCATACATACGGCATCATCTTCTTAAACAACTAGCATAAAAATAGATCACGTATTTTTAGAGTCCCGTCAAAATATTTAATTTTTATTACCATTTTCACGGTAAACACAACGTGCGTTTCCCTTTATCTCCTAAGCATGTTCACTTGTTCCAACCTTTTTGTTTTGCTATGTATGTCTTTCCCCAATCCTTATCCCTTTAATAGATTTATTCTGTCAATACGGGAACTAACTTCTTCCTCGTTTTCCTTTCTTTTATGTCTTTACGTTCCATTCAATACCGTATTTATTACTTTCAACGCGAAAATACTTGACAACGTGTTATTTTGTCTTTGCATAACTGCATGCTCAACATCATATTCCACTCGCGCGTATTAATACCATAGCGGCACTTGATGAGTGTCCGCGCTCTTCAAAAAATTGCCCTTTAAATTTGGAAAGGTTTATTTGCGGTAAAACTAGTCGATCAGCGGTGCAATCGATAGTTCTATGCCTTTCCCTCTCAAGTTGTCCAATTGAGGGTACCGGTCCAGACTCTCCTAGAAATCCCATTCTAAAATCAAATGTGCATGCATCATGTCTAAACCTAGTATGACTTAGAACGTTGTTCGCGCAATAACTCACCAAGACAAACCTTGTCCAAAGTCCGCTGGGATTTCCATAATCCCAATGGACACAATCACGATCTGTGAATCATTTGGAGAAAAACATGCCAGTATGTTGATCATTAACGTGAAAATAGTTGAATCTAGAGGGGGAAAGGTCTAACTTTATCAGTTTTGCAGAAATGAGGCACGAGGTCCCCAGGTTTGGCATGGTTCGGAATATCCCGCCTTTGCTACTGGATTTGTGGGAAAATCTTGCACCAAGTGACAAAAACTACGTGAAAAGAGTTCTTGGGAATTTACCTTCTTTGCTAGACATTCAACCTAACAATGTACTGATCGAGGCCGCTACTATGTTCTGGGATGAAAATAGGGTTGTTTTCCGTTTCGGGGATATAGAAATGACTGCCCTTCAAGAGGAAATACAGGGCTTTGCTGGACTTCCTTGGGATAGCCCTGGTCTATTGGTACTTGAGAATTGCACTTCTTGAGGGTTTCTGAAAATGATGGGTTTTAGAAAGAATGATAAGCTAGTCTGCCTAAAGAAGTCTTACATGCCGTTCGAATTCCTCTAAAAACGTTATGGACACAGAAAATCTTATCGCCTTTACCATGATGAATTTGCTATTACTTTAAGTTGGACCCACCATCGAGTTTTCGTGTTCATTGTCTTTTTTATCGGAATACTGGTATTCTCAATGTAAGGAGAAAGGATTCACACCCGTTTAGCTATGGTTACCAAGACCCTAATGGAAGTAATTGAGGGGCAGACTTACACCATTGTCCCAATGATTGTTGCAGAAATATACCGAGCTTTGGATCGCAAGAAGGGATTCAGACATTTCGATGGTTGTAATGGTTATTGGAGCATCATCAAAGAGGACAATACCGTCAAGAATTTCCGCGGCGACCATGGAATGACCACATAACTTTTCACCATCAAAAAATAACGACTTTCATCCCAGACAGGTTTGCACAACCGGAAAATGCTGTGGATTGGGTGCGCTTCGTTAGCAATTTGACGGATGACAAGGTCCATTGGATGTTCGACTGGTTCCCTACTAGCGAGTTTATCATCAGGTCAAGAGATGTTCCTCATTTAGTGCTGATTAGGTTGATGGGTATCTACCCTTATGCTCCTATTAGGGTCATGAGACAGGCTGGGAGGAAACAAGTCATACCCCGAATCTCCAAGATGGCTCACTACAAAGCAGATTTCCAAGGTGATGCTATTTCATTCAAGTATGAGGCAAAACACATGTGGCATCTAAAAGTCAGGGTGGAAAAGGATACCATCGAGCCAGATCGATACCATGCTGGCCATGTGCACTTTTATCCATCATGGTTGGTCGATGACATAGCAGGAGAAGTCAAGCCAGGGATTGATTCAGGAAATAGGGTCATAGACGACGCTGCTGAGGACCAAGTCAAATATAGGAGGTTATGCAAAAGGATTTTTGAATCTAAGGCCAGACATTTGGAACAGCACAAAGCGGATATGGAAGCAATCAATGAATGGAGAGAAATTGCTACTAAATCAATAGAGAGGTTATAGTACTTAGATCATGGATTGATGGAGCAGGAAGGGAAGATAAGAAACGGGGTTACATGCTGTCAAAACATGGATGGAAATGAAGGAGGTCTCCTATCAAGGGCCTATCTGCTGCTGGACATGCGCGACCTGGGCAACTTGATCGATGGAGAAAAGAAGGCCATGCATGGAGAAGTTCCTTCTGGGACCAAATAGATTAGAAATTATGTTTTACTTGCTTTCTAGACTCGTTTAGGCTTTGGTTGTAATATGGCCCGTGCCATTAGTGACTCTTTATCATTATTGTCGTTTAGTAGGGATTCGGTTTACTTTTCATATTAATGAAATGACGCAATTATTGGCATCAATTTTCTCCAAATCTATATGTCGCTTAGTCCTACCTCGGGCACAATGAGGTCCCCAAATTAGGATGCGAATTTATAATTTCGAATAATGTTTAAATACCGCAAACAACCTTTTAGTACTCCTACTGACTTGTTTACCTTTTGTTTTTTTTTTTCTTTATTTATTTATTCTAATCCCCTAAGGTTGGTTCGTGCATACGGGCATCATCAGCATATCATACCAGATCAAGAGGTCATCCACTTCCTCCTCCTCCAAGTAATCTCAAAAGCAAAGGAAAAGACAGAATGGATGACACAAGCAATACGAGGAAAGACAATGCCACGCATGAAGAGAATGTCGAAACTTCAGATTGTCGAACCACTCCAGTACCAAATGACTTGGTTTTACGGTTGAAACCGAAGATATTGGAGTTACAAGGGGAACTCGAGCAGATCGGTAACTTGGAAAACTTCTCCCTCACCTTGAAAATCCCCGACATTTACCAACAAAACACCAAAAACCCAGCACCTCCCCAGAACACACAAAACCAGCAAAATCCTCCCGCAGCTCACCAATATGCCACACCGCCTCAAAATCCCAATCCTCCACCAGTACCAACTCCTCCACAACATCATCATCAACCAACCCAGTAACCACAAACCACTACCTATAACACTCCTAAGAATGCACCACAATCTATCCACGATCTCTCAATACTCAACCAACGACCAGCAGTATACCCAAATTCCTGGGGTCCATCAAAGCAACCCCATATACGTAGAAACCTTACCCCACACCCCACAACAAACCCTATGCATACCTGAATCTGTAAGAAGGACCTGCTCATCAAGAACATGGCAGAGGAACATAAGAAACTCACAAGTCGAGTCCAAGGTGTCGAAGGGGGTAAAGGCATTGAGGGATTGTAAAATGAGGATCTGTGCATTTAGCCGGACGTAGAACTACCAGAGGGTTACAAACCTCCTAAGTTCGAGATGTTTAACAGAACAGGTGAAACAAAGGTGCATCTAAGGACATATTGTGACAAGCTCGTAGGAGTTGGAAAGGATGAAAGGATTCACATGAAATTATTCATGAGGAGCCTCACTTGAGATGCCCTATCTTGGTACATCAATCAAAATCCAAATAAATGGGTTAGTTGGGTAAGCATGGCATCGGATTTCATGGATCGGTTCAGGTTTAATAAGGAGAATGCACCAGATTTCTTCTATATCCAGAATCTCAAGAAGAAGCCAATATAGACTTTTTGCGAGTATGCTACTCGGTGGAGATTGGAAGTTGTGAAAGTGAGGTCGACACTGGAAGAAAAGTAGATGAACAAGTTCTTTGTCCGGGCCTAGGATCCAAAATACTACGAAAGGTTAATGGTTATCGAAAATCACAAATTCTCCGACATCATCAAATTGGGGGAAAGCATTGAAAAGAAATCAAGAGCGGAATGGTAACTAATTTTGAGGCATTAAAGGCTACGAACAAGGCCTTGCAGTCAGGAGGCATATCCAAGAAGAAGGAAGTAAGAGCCGTGATGGTAGCCCAAAGGGCAAAATCTCCTATCACATACCAAACCCCACCACCCACATATTAGCCTTCACCTCCCAGATACCAACAACCCGCCACCACCTACCATACTTGTAACACACAACCTGCATATTAACACTCACCACCACCTTCCCGCCAAAACTACATGAAACCCAGACCAAACTTTGAACGTAGACCACTTAGACAATACACCCCTATTGCTAAACCCATTGATCAGCTCTATGAAATACTTAAGGTTGTCGGTTATGTCACCCCCATTCCCGTTGTTGCTTTGGAGAACTCTTCCTAGTGGGATAATTCGACCAAGACATGTGCTATCACTCGGGCATGAAGGGACACACTATTGATGAATGTCGCACTTTGAAGGATAAGATCCAGATGCTGATTGACACCAACTTTATACAAGCAAAGCAGGCTGCACCTAATGTCCACAATAATCCTCTCCCGGATCACATGGGTGGGGGGGTAAATATGATAGAAATTGATGAAGAATAGGATCTGGAAGGATCAATTGGACTCATTCGTGAAGGGGATGAAACCACAATACCTCCAGTCACTCTCACACCCGTAATAGTGCAAATTCAGTCACCAACCAACTCCCTTTGAGGTTAAAAAAACAACACACATAGCCGCACCAGCTCCGTTTGAGGTGGAAGTGACCACACCCTTCACTATTACGATAGCACCCACACCTTCCTTTAATTCCAATTGTATACCATGGGACTATGCTGTAGAGGCGAGGAGAAAAGGAAAAGGGAAAATGGAAGAGACAAGTGTTGCATAAGGCATGACCAGGACCGGTAGGGTTTTCACACCTGAGCATTTTGGATGAACAAGTAAAGAAGCCGCTCCCAAGAAACCTAACATTGAAATAGGACCATATGATCTTTGGAGGAAGGTGCAAGCAAGAGATATTATGTGGTTGATCATCTGAAAAAAACCCTGCTTAGATATCCATTTTATCACTACTACAGAATTCTGAGACGCATAGAATGCATTAATGAAAGTGTTGAGAGAAGCTTACGTGCCCAATAACATCACCGATGTAGATATGGCCAACATGGTAGGGAAAGTATTGGAAAGCCACAAGATCACCTTTCACGAAGACGAACTACCACCTGAAAGACTGAGTAATAACAAGGCACTACATATCACCGTGCAATTTGAGGACAAATTCATCGCAAGGGTCCTAATAGATGGGGGTTCAAGCCCCAATAATTGTCCATTGACTACTTTGAAAAGATTGGGTAAAGGTATTCATCGCATACGAGCAGGAACTATGAATGTGAAGGCATTTGATGGGTCTCAAAAGGCCACAATTGGAGAAATCCACCTTTGTTTGCATATGGGCCCTACTTGGTTTGATGTTGAATTTCATGTATTGGACATATCCGCCACATACAATCTGCTGTTGGGACGACCTTGGATACATGTCACTGGAGCCGTAGCTTCTACGCTACACCAGTCCGTGAAGTTCGAATGGAATCATCAGGAAGTGATCACTCATAGAGACGCAAGTAATCCCATTTACACCAACCAAATCGTTCTGGTTGTCGAGAATAGAAGGATGTTGGGTGGAGAGACGTACCATCGCATCGAGCGCATTAATGCAATAGAGAAAGACAAGTGGTGGAGTAATAAGATTGAAAGCATACTGTTATGGATAGGGTATGAACCCGGTAAAGGTATCGGCAAGAATCTCAAGGGTATCACTAAGCCAATACAACCAAAACGTCACGGCACAACCTTTGGACTTGGATACCAGTACACCTGGCAGGAGTACGATGATTGGTCACCGCCATGGCGTGGTCCCTATTACCCTCTTGAACAACCAATACCGCATCTACATCAAACATTTTAATAGACTGACGTGATATGGGGGTCTGAAAAAGATGAGGCTTTAGTTGGCCTAAGCAATCTATTTCTACATGATGAATACATGGACTGCAATGCAATAGTTAAGGAGGAGGAGGAGGAGGAGGAAGACCTTACAATCCAAATCGTGGGAAAGGGAGTTGTTCTCAGGAATTGGATTGCTACACCATCCCAGGCCGTCGAGTTCCTGGGTATCCTGGCAATTAGCATGATCTATTCTTTTTTAAGCATTTAAGACATTTTCAGTATTTTGTTTAGACGCATTTTGTTTTGGAATAATTGCTCGAGTTATCGGGCCGTACTTGTTTTAATGTTCTCAAGATTTATTTAATGCATTGCTATTTTAGTATTTGCTATTATCTTTTACATTTTCTCTCTAAAACAATATTATTACTTATCCTGATAAACCAACGACTGTGACATGTAATGAGACAACGCAACATAAGGATAGTGACTCGAAAGAGATAGATGAAGAGGATGTGATACCTGAGGAAATTATCTCAGAAGTTGAGTATTTTGAGAATAAGCCTAAGTCCAACCTAGACGAAACTGAGATAGTCAAGTTGAGAGATTCCGAAACAGCCAAAGAAAACCGCATAAGTATCCACTTGTCACCATCAGAAAAAGAAGAATACACCCATTTCCTGAAGGAGTATGAGGACATTTTCGCATGGTCTTATGATTATATGACTGGTTTGAGCACGTCTATAGTGGCTCATAGACTACCTACCAATTTGATGTGTCCGCCTGTAAAATAGAAACTCAGAAAGTTCAAGCCTGATATGAGTCTGAAAATCAAAAAGGAAGTCACCAAGCATATTAAAGCTAAATTTCTCAAAGTGGTCGAATATCCTACTTAGTTGGCCAACATCGTGCTAGTTCCGAAGAAAGATGGGGAAGTCAGGGTATGTGTCGACTATCGGGACCTAAACAGAGCAAGTCCCAAAGTTGATTTCCCGTTACCCAATATACACATACTGATCGACAACTACGTGAAGCATGAACTCCAATCCTTTGTGGATTGGTTCGCGGGATACCATCAAATCTGGATGGATGAGGAAGATGCTGAAAAAACAGCCTTTATCACTTTGTGGGGGATGTATTGTTATAAAGTGATGATGTTTGGACTTAAAAATGCTGGAGCCACTTACATGAGAGCCATGACAACTATTTTTCATGACATGATTCACAAAGAAATAGAGGTGTACGTGGATGATGTCATCATCAAATCCAGAAAAAACGCAGATTATATAGCAGATTTAAGGAAATTCATTAATCGGCTTCGAAGGTACAATTTGAAACTGAATCCTGCAAAGTGTGCCTTCGGAGTCCCTGCTGGAAAACTACTAGGTTTCGTCGTCAATCACCGGGGGATTGAATTGGACCCTTCAAAGGTCAAAGCCATACAATATTTTCCACCTCCGAAGAGCAAGAAAGATGTGATGAGCTTCTTAGGGCATGTCAATTACATCAGCCGATTCATAGCACAATCGACCGTGATCTGTGAGCCACTTTTCAAAATGTTAAAGAAAGATGTTGCAACAAAATGGACTGAAGAATGTCAGAAAGCCTTTGATAGAATCAAGGAATACCTATCCACACCACCAGTTTTGGTCCCGCTGGAATGTGGTAGACATTTGCTACTCTATTTTTCTGTACTATATGGAGCTTTCGGTTGTGTTTTGGGACAACATGACGAGACGGGAAGAAAAGAACAGGCCATATATTACTTGACTAAGAAGTCCACACCCTACGAAGCATAGTATTCTCTGTCGGAACGCACTTGCTGTGCTCTAACGTGGATAGCTCAAAAATTGAGGCACTACTTCTTTGCCTACACTACATAACTCGTATCAAGGATGGATCCCCTAAAATACATCTTTCAAAACCAATGCCTATAGGGAAACTAGCAAAATGTCAGATATTGTTGAGTGAGTTTGATATCGTCTATGTTACTCAGAAGGCGGTCAAGGGACAGGCTTTAGCAGATCATCTCGCAGAAAATCCTCTGGGAGGGGAATACGATCCATTGAAGAAGTGTTGTTTGTAGGACAAGATATTACCGAAGCCTGCTACAGTTGCAGAATGTTTTTTGACGGAGCTGCAAATTTCAAATGAGTGGGTATTGGAGCAGTTTTGGTGTCAGAGACAGGTCAAAATTATCCAATATCCGCAAAACTCATGTTTTCTTGCACCAACAATATGGTATAATATGAGGCTTACATCTTGGGGCTCAATTTGGCCATCGACATGAATATACAAGAGTTGCTGGTAATTTGTTATTCAGATCTTCTGGTACATCAGTTTTTAGGAGAGTGGGCTTCCAAGAATATAATAATATTGCCATATCTATATCATGTACAAGAGTTGATGAAAATATTCACAAAGATAGAATTCGAGCATGTTTCGAGAATCCAGAATGAGTTCGCAGATGCACTAGCCACTTTGTCCTCCATGATACAGCATCCGGACAAGAATTTCATCGATCATATTCCTGTAAGAATCTATAATCAGCCATCTTATTGCGCTCATGTTGAAGAAAAAACAGATAGGAATCCATGGTACCATGATATCAAGGAATACTAGGCAAAAAAAGAATACCGGGAACATGCAAATCATACTCAGAAACGCATGCCCCAGAGATTATCCAATCATTTCTTCCAAAGTGGTTCTGTATAGAAGGACTCCAGTCCTAGGATTATTACGATGTGTTGATGCCAAAGAAGCTTCCAAACTGCTCGAGAAAATACACGCTGGAGCCTGCGGGCCGCAGATGAATGGTTTCATTCTATCCAAGAAGATATTAAGAGCAGGATACTTTTGGATGACTATGGAAATAGACTGTATCAGGTATGTCTAAAAGTGTCACCAGTGTCAGGTACATGCAGATATGATACGGGTACCACCAAATGAAACAAGTGCACCTTGGCCTTTCGCCGCTTGGGGAATGGATGTCATCGGTCCGATTGAGCCCGACGCTTCAAAAGAGTGCACGTTCATTTTAGTGGCCATAGACTACTTCACAAAATGGGTTGAGGCTGCATCTTACATGGTCGTAACTAAGAAATTCGTTGCAGATTTTGTCAGGGATCGCATTGTTTGCCGATTCGGGGTACCAGAATCCATCATTACCGACAATGTCGCCAACCTCAACACCGATTTAATGAAAGCTATGTGCGAAACCTTCAAGATCAGGCATAGGAATTCAACAGCAGCCAGACCTCAAATGAATGGAGCCGTGGACGCAGCCAACAAAAACATCAAGAAAATTCTGAGGAAAATGGTAGACAACCACAAGCAATGGCACGAGAAATTATCATTTTCCTTATTGGGATATCGTACTATAGTTTGCATATCAACCGGAGCAACTCCCTACATGCTGGTTTACGATACTGAAGTTGTCATTCCCGCCGAGGTTGAAATTCCTTCTTTGAGAATTATACAGGAAGCAGAACTCAGTGATGCAGAATGGATTAGGAGTCGCCATGAACAATTAGTTCTTATCGACGGAAAAAGAATGAATGCAGTATGTCATGGTAAACTTTAACATAATAGAATGTCTAGAGCTCTTAGCAAAAGGGTCAAACCTAGATAGTTAACACCGGGGCAGCTTGTAAGGCCTCGGAAAATTTTGCTTAGTAATCTAGGATCCACGTAGGCTAATTATAATAATTTATATGCTATTAACATGGTGAGCATCAATTGGATTCGGTAAACAAGTGTATGATCCATATATTAATTAAGGTGGGGTCCAAGGAGAGGCCTAGGTCTAAGCCAAGTTGGAAAATTTCATAACAGTCTAAAGTTGTAAATGAGTACGTACAAGACCTTACATTGGACAAGAATATCTCCATTTATGTAAGGTGTTGTGTGATGCACAACCTATCAAATTAAAGCTCTTTGAGTCTAGTTTCCGACGAATCAAACAGTTTGTCATTTGGAGGTTAATACAGAAAGTTATGACCATTTTACCGGACCTATGTCAGACGCTCATCCGCGGCGCGACCGCGGGAAAACTGGGTGTTTCTACCTCCGAGCGCGGCCATACCGCGGTAAGAGCACGGCCACCGCCTCTCGGGCGCGTTTTGACCGCGATCGCGCGCCTAGCAGCCCTATAAATACCCCAAGACCTGGTATGGAGAGTCTCTAAGTCATTGTTTTGAGCTAGGGCTTGCTCTATCAAGGGGAATCTGTCCCATACTTCCCTTCTATGATCCAAGGTAATGTTTTTGGAGTATTTTGAGTTGATTACTACTCCAAAACACTTATATTAACAAGGATTAATCTTGAAAATCCATAGATTCCCATTCAAATCCCTAAATTGATCAAGAACACTACAAGTGGGGATTCTCAAAATTCTTACTAGAAGAGGTAGGTCTATCATCTCTAACTACTCTATGGTGATTATTTATGTATGATATATACGCTAGAACTCATGGGATTGTGATTGGAAGCCATAGGTGCCTAACCTAGGTTGTGTTGGTGTTGTAGAGATTGTGAGATGGGTTATTGAGGCATGTTTCTTGGGTGTAATAGTATTATGTATACATGCATGTACAAATTAGGTTTGTGGGAAGATTGTTGAACATAAATAAGTAAAGATTGGGTTGGAGAATGAAGGAAGTCTTGTAAAAGAGATTTGAAATCAAGAGGCTCAACTAGTGTTTGATAAAATGCTCAAATGAGCTGAAACTATGAATACCTTTCTAATTTGTGTTCAATTTTGTTATGTCTCAAGTAGATTGGGATTGCTAGAATTTCCGGAACGTCGTAGTAATTTTAGGAAAGCTTAAACGAGGCATGTATGGCTAAAACCCCGTCTTTTAGAAATTGAGCTTCATCGGTGTTTGTGTGAATATGGTAAGATTAAAGTTGAATTGTCGCATTGATTGTTATTTTACATGAATTGGTGTTCTAACCTTATATGCGTGAAAGATGTGTCTCAACATGATCAACGTGCTATCTTGATAACTTGAAAGGGGCAAAAGATATGAATTATGTATTGAAATGCTTAGGCCTTAAATTGAGATTGAAGCTGCATATATTGTGCCATCTATGTGAAGTCTCATCTATGCTTACAATTTATTTGCTCTTGTGTGCAAATGTTATCCTAAATTACAAATCTAACATTGAAATTGGGAATGATGTGAAATGTGGCCTAGTGCCAAATATATGACGTGATAGTTCTGGCCCCAAGTGCCTATGAAATGATATATCTGAGACAAAGATTGAATTGAGATGATTGATGGAAAAAGGAAATGCCTTGGTAAGGCGGCCTAGGCGATCGGGTCGAGATCAGACACCATGACGCACACATGGTGGTAATGTGCTGATATTGAATTCTGGAAAAAGGGAAAAGGAATGGTGATTGAAGTATATGTCTCAAATGAGGCAACCTAGCCGATCGGGTCGAGATCGGACTCCGCTCAAGCTAGCGGTGGTATAGTGAACAATGGTGGACAGTATGAAATGCCCCAAACTAAAGGCTATGGAAACATGCGGTGAAAATTGTATGATTCTTTTACATTGATAATGTTGTGATCGTTTAAAGCTTTTGAGTTATACTTGTTGTTTCCTTATCTTTGTATGAAAGTTCTTTCTAACTAGATGGTGTTTAGTTATACATACTAGTGCTATTCGATGGCACTAACGTCCCTTTTGCCGGGGGTGCTACATCTTTAAATGGATGTGGGTATTTCTATAGCAGGCAGTGTTGGTCGCAGCTAGTGCCGCATCATCCTTTCCGCTGACTTGGTGAGCCCTACTTCGTTTCGGGGTCCTGTTTCATCTGTTCTACTTTGTATTTGAGGTATAACCGGAGCCTTGTTACCGGCATTTCCATATTACATTACTTTTCAGTTGTGTTTGGAGGCTCCGTAGACAGGTTATGGGTAGTGTCGGGTATTGGAATTAAAGTAGAAATATTGATGTTTAGCAAAGATTATAAAGCTTGTAACATTTTGGATAATTATGATTTAAGTCGCTAATGGAATGGAAATGGAAGTTGTTAATGAAATACTTACTAAGTATGATTTACGGAGTCCATCTCCTATTTATTCATGAATTAGTTTGGGTAGAATGAAACCTAGCAGGCTTGCTCAGTCGGGTTTACTCGGTTGAGCGCCGGTCGCGCTCCTTGGTTTTTGGGGTGTGACAAACTTGGTATCAGAGCCTAAGGTTTTAATGTGTTCTAGGATGTCTCGGAGTCGTGTCTAGTAGAGTCCTTCTTATCGGTGTGTAGTCGACCACATCTATAAGTTGGAGGCTATTTGGACATTTAGGAATTTCACCCTTCTTTGATACTCCAGATTGTGCGGTAGAACCCAAGATAGGGAGCTAATTTCCTCGCTATGTCTTATTCTCCAGATGAGTAATCTTGATACCTTAATCCACGAGTTTGAAGCATTAAGGAAGGAATTACCCCGCCATTGAATCAGAAGTGGGTTGCCGAAGTGTTTGTTAGGAGAATGTATAGAGCCATGGAGGGATTAGTAGGACATGTTGCTATAGGGAGTATCCTTGTTCCTATTAATGTCACTGCACCACCGGGTAATATAAGTATGTTGCCAACGGGCGTTAGGGGTGTAGAGTCGAGGGGCATCGATTAAGTTATTGCACATCAACCTAAAATCACCAAGTAAGTCACTCCCTAGTACATCATTATGAACAACACAAAAGTTTACTCATTGCATGTCTACATCCTTATTGAAGATTGCTCATAAACATGGTCTTAATAAGGGGTGAGTCACAAAAACTTGTGTGTACCTACTCCTTGAAGGAGTCGTATTGTTCGTGAATCCACTCTATCACAAATTCTCTTATTTACCTCCTTTTATGGAATTATGTTCTATAAATACGTCGTTGAATGGAGTTATAACTCAAGGATTATCACTTTCCACTTTCTTTCCTAAATTCTCAACAGGGGACTACATCCGATAAATTTGTTACAAAATCTTTTAATGGAAAACGTCTGCTCATTTGTGCCTATGCATGCACCGTCATAAAGTTTACCTATGTGGTGTCAAGTTCCATTTAAAGCATCCCAGTGTTGCGATCTTTCTCGAGTCGCTCTTTTACTCACTTGTGTATATGGCTTATATGGCTTGAACAATCACTTTACTCTCTTGCGAGTATCATCATGAAAGCTTCTCAATGTCTAGTAACATAAGAGCATAACTTAACACCTATCACATGAGTGCATGTCAAAATTGAAATGGTCATCGTGTGCATAAAGTCTCTCTAAAAATTGGGATCCTCACATCCCCGTCATAGGAAGATCTTGTGTCGCCATCTTAGTATAACTTTCGTGTCCACTTGGGACATCCCGCAGTAAGTAGCTCACTTTGTTCCTAGTATCGTGGTTGCCCGTGGCATGGTCGTGTATTGCAGTTGGGAGTTAATATAGCAAAAGCATGTCCAGCTCATAACAAATATTTATTTTCTCTTTACACCTCCACAACATGTGATAATTCTGTTCCTTAGTTAGCGAATTCATTGTGCTAGTTTTCCCCACACTTGTTTGATAACCATGAGAGAACATATCCTTCTATGTGTCATTGTAACACTTTCTTTCTCGTAAGGACCCTTACTAGGCTCTCCATCAAGACCAAGCGTACCTTTGGAGGTAATCATAGCACAACGCCTATTTCTCCTGTTTTATGTCTTTCATTAGCATCTGGGTATTTCTCGGGTCAAAATCCATGGAGAACTCATTATGAACATCTGCAAACCTTCCATGATTATTTTATACTATCTCATTGGGTTCCCACCTCACTTCAAGTTCTTCAAGGGTTGATAGCATGCCGCAATTGCTGATATTGAATGACCTCCTTTTGATAATGGATTATCTACGCATGTGCAAGTCCAACGATCTGCATATCAGTCTAACTCTCGCCTTGTGGTTTTGGGTTGACCAAGGAGCAATACGCCTAGTAACACATTCATAGGTCGAAGCCTTTCTCTCAGTCAAGTCTTATAGCATCTCCTATCGAGGCTTATAATAGCTGGTTGTGTAGAAGTGTGTTATAGTGCTTCATTATGAAGTAGAGTTGCTAAACATAATTGGATTTTTGAATTCTGGAGCTATACATTATGTGACTTCATGCAGAGATCTTCTTTCAGAAATTTAGCTTCTCGTAATCGCTTTATATTACCACCATTCCTAGTGTTTACAGTGTAAAGGTTACTTGTATAGCTCTCTCACTTTCTTTTCATTTGTCTTGCATCATGTGTTGTTTACCGGTGATCTTGAATGCAATATTATCTCAATGTCTCGACTAGTTATCCAAACATATGATCTGATTTAAGTAACCTCACTTTTATGTACTCTACAAGCGCCCTGAGAGTGGGAAAATTTCCCGTTTTCTACAGACTTCTAATGTCGTCAACTCTGTTTAAGCTTGTCGATTCCAAGCGGCACTCTTAGTTGTGCTGCCTTACTATCTATTTTTATCTGGTAACTCTCCTCGTGAATCTAATTTTATGCATTATGGCGTCAAGGGTCGGGGTATGTTCCTTTTGTTAGGATAAAAAGATATTGCTCGCACTCCTTATGAGATTTTCTCCTAACTAATCATCTACCTACTCTAATTGTCCATGTGACTAAATAACCTAGGTTACTTTTCCCCGATAAATGCATTAAGACGTCTCATTCTTTCAAATTTATCCATGTTGCCACTTTGAACCCTTGTTTTATACCAACTCACAATGATTTTAAGTACTTTCTTGCCATTGTTGACGATTTTCTAGGACTACTAGGGCTTGTCTCATGAGTTCCCAAAGTAATAATTTCCCCTAAGTTCAAACTTATATTGCCATGATTTCAAAAGTGCATCGCCTTTTCAAAAGTCTTAAATGGGTCGGGTTGGATGGGTTACGTGGCCTTCTGCTCACTCGGCTTCTAGGATTATTGACAACGTCATTGTCATGCGTGGGAAATTTTGCTACCCCTGGCATTTCACCTCCTTAAGGAGGATAGGAGTTTTAATTGTCTTTCCTCCCGGAGCGTTATGTCAACCATTGGAACTCCTCTAACCAGTACATGATTTGACCCCTATGGTAGGATGTCCTAGCTATGTGGTTTCACTCGTGAAAGGTTGAGATTAGATGCCTTTAGATTTTTGCACATATCATGGGCATATTGATTTGGAAGACAAGTTGTCGTATCTTTAGTTCCCTTATATAGGATCAACTATCAGGAAGGGTTATGCTGTTTGTAATATGATAATCACATAAGTGTTCAACTTCTTTCCATCCTCATGGGCTTGTGGCATAGATTCCGTGTGTCAGTTAATGTTAAGAGTGTAATCCAACTTCATGTATTTTGAAACCCATATCGCATTCAAGGTGCCAGAGTATTCTCATTCTTGATAAGCGGATTTTCCCTACACTCCAGGAGCCGGCTGGGTCACGTACTTGAATATTCCTCCTTACTGATTCCTATTGCCAATGTACGAGTTACCCCTATGTCTCATTTGTCTAATAATTGATGTCGTCTCAATGATTAACCATGTCAGTATTGATAGTAGTAATCCTTGTGTCTCTTACCATATAACCTTGTGAAATACTCTACGCAGCACATTAATGGGTTCCTGAACAATTCTAGCCCGATATTGAACTCTGTTGCTCCTCATTTCACTAAATCTATTGAATATTGAAGTTCAAACATGTCAAAGAGGGATCATCCCCGTGTGATCACATATATTCGATAGGTAACTTTATGGTCGGTTTATGATAGCACATCTTAGATTAATTGTCGAAAGTCATCAAGGGTTTAGTGTGAGGGTTCTCCTAGAGGTTTAGAGTTTAGAATGGTGAACAGGTTATTTTCAATTTTTTCCCCTGATAATGTTATATGAGTTGATAATAAAGGTTGCATAAGTGTATTCCACATTAGGCCGCACTAGGAGTATGAAGTATCCCATAGTTGTTCGCCATATATTTTGTGTATTACATGTCTATGCCTAAGAAAGTAGGTGGAGATCATTTGTTTATCATCCTGGTGTAAATCATTGAAGGTGAATGTTGATGGATAGTTAGCTTATGCGAGGTGTCTAGCTGTCATCCTTGTTAGATAAGTTTAGGGGTTGGGATTGCTTCCGTGAATGTGTTATGGCAAAGCTTATGAGTCAAGGAGGCCACATTGAAGGCCGAAAGTGTCGTGGAAGGAAAACATTTTCGCTTGATTGAATATCAAGAATCTTTGACTTAAAAGGTAGCTTATAGGTGTTATGATCTAAAAATGTGCAGTCCATGTTTAGGTGTCGTTATGATAATGCAGTGCTCGTAATGCTGAGGTTCATGTTATTGATATATACATTGTGGTGCTTTGTCGAGTTGTGGATGTGTTTTTTTGGATGGTTTTGGTGGTTCTCTGGCAGGTGGATAGGCCTAGTTACAAAGGAGACCCTGCCAAAATTTCTGAAAAATTTAGGAGTTAGTCAAAATTTAGGGACTTAAGGTAGGTGAGAAAAGAGATCTATTATATTAAGCGTTTAAGTCGGACTCTACTCCTCATTCGAGGACAAATGATCCTAAGGGGGGGAGAATGTAAGGCCTCGGAAAATTTCGCTAAGTAATCTAGGATTTCGTGATGCCACGTAGGCTAATTATAATATTTTATGTGCAATTAACATGGTGGGCATCAATTGGATTTGGTACAAGTGTATGAGTCATATATTAAGTAAGGTGGGGTCCAAGGAGAGGCTTAAGTCTAAGCCAAGTTGGAAAATTTCATAATAGACTAAAGTTGTAAATGAGTACGCACAAGACCTCACTTTGGACGAGCATATCTCCATTTATATAAGGTGTTGTGTGATGCACAACCTATCCAATTAAATCTCTTTGCGTATAGTTTCCAACACATCAAATCGTTCGTCATTTGGAGGTTTATACAGAAAGTTATGACAATTTTACCGGACCTGTGTCAGATGCGCGTCCGCAGCGAGACCGCAGGGAAACTGGGTGTTTCTGCCTCCGAGCGCGGCCAGACCGCGCTAAGAGTGCGGCCACCGCGTCCCGGGTGCGGTTTGACCGCGTTCGCGCGCCTAGCAGCCCTATAAATACCCCAAGACCGGTATGGAGAGTCTCTAAGTCATTTTTTGAGCTAGGGCTTGCTCTATCAAGGGGAATCCGTCCCATACTTCCCTTCTATGATCCAAGGTAATGTTTTTGGAGTATTTTGAGTCGATTACTACTCCTAAGCACTTATATTAGCAAGGATTAATCTTGAAAATCCATAGATTCCCATTCAAATCCCTAAATTGATCAAGAACACTACAAGTGGGGATTCTCAAAATTCTTACTACAAGAGGTATGTCTATCATTTCTAACTACTCTATGGTGATTATTTATGGATGATATATACGTTAGAACTCATGGGATGGTGATTGGAAACCGTAGGTGCCTAACCTAGGTTTTGTTGGTGTTGTAGAGATTGTGAGATGGCTTATTGAGGCATGAATCTTGGGTGCAATAGTATTATGTATACATTCATGTACAAATTAGGTTTGTGGGAAGATTGTTGAACATAAATAAGTAACGATTGGGTTGGAGAATGAAGGAAGTCTTGTAAAAGAGATTTGAAATCAAGATGCTCAACTAGTGTTTGATAAAATGCTCAAATGAGCTGAAACCATGAATACCTTCCTAATTTGTGTTCAATTTTGTTATTTCTCAAGTAGATTGGGATTGCTAGAATTTCCGGAACATCGTAGTAATTTAAGGAAAGCTTAAACGAGGTATGTATGGCTAAAACCCAGTCTTTTAGAAATTGAGCTTCATCGGTGTTTGTGTGAATATGGTAAGATTAAAGTTGAATTGTTGCATTGATTGTTATTTTACATGAATTGGTGTTGTAACCTGATATGCGTGAAAGATGTGTCTCAACATGATCAACGTGCTATCTTGATAACTTGAAAGGGGCAAAAGATATGAATTATGTATTGAAATGCTTAGACCTTAATTGAGATTGAAGCTGCATATATTGTGCCATCTATGTGAAGTCTCATTTATGCTTACAATTTATTTGCTCTTGTGTGCACATGTTATCCTAAATTAAAAAACTAACATTGAAATTGGGAATCAAGTGAAATGTGGCCTAGTGCCAAATATATGACGTGATAGCAGTGGCCTCAAGTGCCTATGAAATGATATGTATGAGACAAAGATTGAATTGAGATGATTGATGGAAAAGGGAAACGCCTTAGTAAGGCGGCCTAGCCGATCGGGCCGTGATCGGACACCATGACTCACACATGGTGGTAATGTGCTGATATTGAATTCTGGAAAAGGGGAAAAGGAATAGTGATTGAAGTATATGTCTCAAATGAGGAAACCTAGCCGATCGGGTCAAGATCGGACTCCGCTCAAGCTAGCGGTGGTATAGTGAACAATGGTGGAAAATATGAAATGCCCCAAACTAAAGGCTATGGAAACATGCGGTGAAAATTTTATGATTCTTTTACATTGATAATGTTGTGATTGTTTAAAGATTTTGAGTTATACTTGTTGTTTCCTTATCTTTGTATGAAAGTTCTTTCTTACTAGACGGTGTTTAGTTATACATACTAGTGCTATTCGATGGCACTAACGTCCCTTTTGCCGGGGGCGCTACGTCTTTAAATGGATGTAGGTATTTCTATAGCAGGCAGTGTTGGTCGCAGCTAGTGCCGCATCATCCTTTCAGCTGACTTGGTGAGCCACACTTCGTTTCGGGGTCCTATTTCATCTGTTCATCATGTACTTTGTATTTGAGGTATAGCCGGAGCCTTGTTACCGGCATTTCCATATTACATTACTCTTCATTTGTGTGTAGAGGCTCCGTAGACAGGTTGTGGGAAGTGTCGGGTATTGGAATAAAAACTTGTAATATTTGGATAATTGTGATTTAAGCTGCTAATGGAATTTAAATGGAAGTTGTTAATGAAATACTTACTAAGTATGATTTACGGAGTCCATCTCATATTTATTAATGAATTAGTTTGGGTAGATTGAAACCTAGATGGCTTGCTCAGTCGGGTTTACTCGGTTGAGCGCTGGTCACGCTCCTCGATTTTTGGGGCGTGACACAGCTGGTGTTGAAACGAATATTCCAACATCAAGACAAAGCCAAAGGAAATTTTTCGCCTAATTGGCAAGGGCCCTACATGGTTCACAGAGTACAAATAGGAGGAGCACTCATACTTGCGGAAATAGACGGAGAACTTTGGCCAAAGCCTATCAATTCGGACGCAGTCAAGAGATACTATATTTAAATTTCTTCATTTGATGTAACTGAACTATGCTTGACCTGATTCTCGTTTAAGAGGGGATACGTAGGCAGCCCTGTGGATCCGGTCACATCTCAATAAAATTTTCATTATTCCCACAACCAAAAATTGGGGCAGAATATTGAGGAGGACCTTTAAAATTTCGGAGCAAGTCCAGCCGAAGTCATCATATGCAAGACAATCAGAGAATCGGTTAAGTAACTAAGACAGAATTTTGATAAGGATTCTCAAAATTCCTGAGCAAATCCAACAAACTTCGTCGCATGCTGAACAGCCGAAGAATCGCTTGCCAAACTGGGGCAGAATTTTGAGGAAGACCCTCAAAATTCTAATTCAAAGAAGTCACAATGTCTCTAAAGTGTCGCAGTCATCGGTTCATTTAATTTACTCGATCTCGTAAACTACTATGTTTTAAATAACTATCTTTATCAAATGCATGCATACCTTTTGAAAACTTTATTTCTATGGCAGCCAGATATTGCCCAGGGTAAATCTCAAGAGCAAATCAAATAAAACCAAGCACGCCAAGGCATGAACCAACCTTCCCCGCAAAACTCACGATTTTTCTTTTGATGCAGGCACAATGAACATGACTGGAGCATTCGCAAGTATACACGTACCAAAATCACTAATACTCTGCCACTACTTATTATCTGTTCATTGCATGAGGCTACACCTTGCCTCCTCAATTGCATAAGGCTAAGCACTGCCTTCCACTACATGAAACTAAGCATTGTCTGCCCATTTTTCATGAGGCTAAGCCCTGCCTTCCTCTAGTTGCATAACGGTAAGCACTGCCTTCCCTCTGTCCCCGTCCTATGACTAAGCTCTGTCTTGTTTTGCTTATATGATCCATCACCATCTCTGCATTTCATGGTGCTGAAATATCGCCATCTATCCGAAGGCGCCATAGTCCGAAGGCATCATCCTCATAGCCTGAAGACACCATGTCATGGCCTGAGGATCTACCAATATTGCACATCATGATTCAAAGGCGTTATGGTTCAAAGTCACCATTCTCATGGCCAGAGAACATCATTTCATGGCCTGCGAATCCCTTATCTCACGATTCATGGCCCAGGACGTCATGGTCTAAGGACATCTTCCTCACCCGTCCGAAGACAATCTTCATGGTGCCTATATATATATATATATATATATATATATATATATATATATATATATATATATATATATATATATATATATATATATATATATATTTGCGTGCATCATGTTTCAAGTTTTGAAGGTAATCCAGGAAATAACCGTTCTTAAAAGAGGAGCAACCTTCGCTCCGGTTTCCGCTCACATCATTCATACCCTGCCATTATTTCAAACGTAACCAACCCCTATCAATTACTGCCCTGTGATACATCCATAACATCTCAAATTCACATTCGTGACTTCGCATGCATTCATCTGATACTATCCTACTCAAAAGAACCCTTTTCGAAACACACGACCATCCCTATAATAACGCCATCGGTTTTGTTCACCGTTGGATCCAGAAGTACACATGGCCTGGTTCGTGTAAAAACAGGGATATGTAGGCAGCTCAGAGACCAGGGCGCGGCCTATATTTTTTAAAACACCCCATTCGGTCAAAATCGGTCATCATTTCTTAACCCGATAACTCTTTCATCCTTCCCGAGTAAAGAGGGGCAGCAGTGGATACCCAATTTTCCCTCACATATATATATATATATATATATATATATATATATACACCTTCAAAACAGTGCATATGCATCATAATTTAATTTATAAGCATACACAAATATTTTTCATAATTTTTAAAGACTTTAAATCAATTTATTTCTACATTTTATTATATAAATATCCAATCGTTATCCTTCATATTATTTTTATGATGATTTAATCATCTAAATTTACCATTTAGGCCAACATAGTGTTTAAATATTTTTGAATGCATTTTGATAATTACATTTGCATTTTTTAAGGCTAAATTGCATACCTTTGCAATAATAGCCCATATTAATGTATAATTACGTTATTTATGCAGAAAATAATTTTTTTATATTTTTAAAATGTTAAGTAACTGTTTTATATCATATTAGTGCACAAACAATATTTTTATTATTGCTTTATTATTTGTATAAATTATTTATTTGTTAAAATTAGGTATTTAAAAACTAGCCTAAATTCCTACCCAAATTCGGACCCAAAACTACCCAATACACCAGCCTAAAATCCTTGGCCCAAAACCCATTAGCCCATCTTTTGATACCCAATTTTTCCCTCATAAATTTAAAAGTATACATGCACACTTTCAAAATATTGTACATGCACTTACAAACATACACAAGTGCTTTTACAATTTTTCCACAATTTGAAAGGCCCGAAATCCATTTATTTCTGTATTTTTAAATCACATAAATGTTCAAATCTATCCCTCATATTATTTTATTGTGATTTAATCATCTAAATTCATCATTTATGTTCATATGAGTGTTCAAATATTTTAATTACATTTTTTATAATTACATTTGCATTTTTTAAGACTATAACTGAATATTTTGCAAAAATAGCCCCTACATATGCATAACTACGTTATCTATACAAAAAATGGCTTTTTATATATTTAATGTTAAGCAATTATTTTAAATCACCTTCATGCATGAAAATTATTTTTTATCATTTAATTAGCTATTTTAAATTATTTTATTTAGTAAAAATGGACATTTAACAAATAGCCCCTAATTTACACCCAAAATCGGATCTCCCCCAATCCAATTTAATTAAACCCAAGCCCAATTCAAATCAAACCTAACCCAATTAAATCCAACCCGACCTAGACCCCTTCTAATCCTGGCCGTTGATAGATCAACGGCCCCCAATCCTTCTTTCCTTTTATATTCTAAACGACCCCCCTAACCATAGCCATTTGTTACACCCCGCCGCCCTTGAATCCCTCATCTCCTCTCTTCTCTCTGAGACTAACCTTAACCCTAGCGTCATGACCTAAATCTACCCCAAATCCCTTCGATTCCTAACCATTCCATGAGGTTCCCCGATGATTTGAGGCCTCTACCGTCCTGTTACATCTTCTAGTTGTTCGACTTTGTCGATTTATAAGAGAATCTCAAAGAGACTCAACCAAGGTTCGTCAAAATCTGACTCACATGCCTGTCTTATGGCCATCTCCATTTGTGAGTACTATTATCTCGTGTTTATGGCTCGAATCTCTAGTTCCAAATTAGATTTTCTTTTATCTCTGTCACTTTCTCAAAACCCTTATCTCGCACACTTTGAATCTGTCCAGATCCTTGTAGATCTGAAACATTTTCGAGTTTATACGCTATCTTTCCTTAAAAAAATTTCTTTTCTTCATCATCGTGTGATTTTAATGTTCCTCCAAATTAGGGTTTTTGATCTTTATTATTTGTTGTAGATTTGAAGTGATTTCGAGTTTCTATAGCATTTTTCTTTAAAGGTTTTCTGCTTTCCCTACCGTTCATTGATCCTAAATGTTTCTCTAAAACTAGGGCTCCACTTCTTCTTGTTTCTGCAAAAACTTTTCTAAGAGTTACTAAGTATTTGAAGATGGTTATCTTTACCCTTATGTTTTAGTCCTTGTTTGTTCATTTGTCTCACTGTCCGCTTCAATTTTTTCGTTATTGTTTATATATGTCAATCAAAATGGATTGACTGATTTACTTAGGGCCCAAATCATATTTTCCTGTTAAAATTAGTAATTCCCCGTGATTTTACCTATTTTTCTCATTTATAATCTTTAATTGGTACTACTTGCCTTCTTTAGATTAATTTGTCTAATATATGGTCTCTAGACTTATTGCTCACCTTATTTAACTTCAATCATGCCTGCTCACTGATTTCATATGAGATTCTCCCTAATTTAAGTGATATTAAATTGATTAGTTTCAGCCCTAATTCACTGCTTAATTGATTTACATACTTTATTTACATGCTGTTAATTTTCCTTGCCTTATTCGTTTACTCTGCTCAATGCTATATAAGTTTCATTCTTTTCTTTAACACACACGAACTTAGTTCAACACACACACAGACAAAGAAAATATACAAAGTTCTTGCTCTCTTCCTTTATCACAATCTTCTACTCTCTGTTGTTACGTTGTCTAGCCGGCTAGGAGCCAAGGCTAAACCTTCAGACCCTGTTTGCTTTACTCTCCTATTGCTATCTCTTAACTGGTATGCTTCTACTACTGCCATTCAATTAAAATAATGTGTGTTTCCTTATAATCAGCACGTCTTTCTTCTGAACCTATATGTTTTTTTTCCTACCCAGCATGTTTACTGCTATTCAATTAGACTATATGTTTCCTGCTATTCGATTTGACCTATGTGTTTACTGTAATAGCATGTCTACTTCTGTTTAACCTTTGTGTTTACTACAATAGCATGTCTACTTATGTTTGGTTAAACCTATGAGTGTTCTGCTCTCAACCTGTTTACTTCTGTTTCTGCTAGACCTATGTGCTTCTGCTTTCAGCAAGTCTGCATGCCTGCTCATATCTAAATTAGACCTATGTCTGTTTTAGCATGTTCTTTCTATCATGTTCACCTCTCACAAACTCCTGACCAATATGGCTCCCAATCCCAGCTATCCCTTTAAACGTGACTGTCTGATTGATCCAGGCATACCATGCCTTTGTTTAGTGTCTGCTCACCTAGTAACGGCTAATAAACTAAGTTGAATCTTTAAGTCATCCTGTTTCAATATATTGTTTGATTGCTGGGACCTTTGTTTGAGTCACTAGAATTGAATGACCCTGTTTGCTCCTTACTTCTTGAGAATTCAAGATTATTTTCTTAATACTATCTTATGATTTCAACTCCTACTCTTAGAACACCTAGGGTCTTGCCCCTCCAGTGTGAGCATTGCCTATGAGTCCATGAGGCTCCTCTGAACTTTGACACATTGGGGCTGGTTTTCCACACTTGCTCACAAAAAGGTTGCTTTGAATGTTTTCTAGTGTGAGCATTGCCCAGGGTCCCCTGAGGCCCTTGGGAACTTTGACACGCCAGGATACAATTGGGTGCACTATGACGGTATTGGCATGTTCATACTTGGTTGAAGGCCTGATTCTTTAGGTTTACTATTTGGGCATGTTCAGGCTCCCTATAGTTCTGGCAGTTTCATTTCTGTAATTCATTATTTATGTTGGTTTGTAATAATAATTTCTTTGTAAACAGATATTGGGGATATTAGTAAAACTGAGAGGGATTCTTATATATATTTGGTTGAGAAAGGGTAGATACTATGCCAATAGGATTTAAAATCAGTCTTGAATTCTAGATACCATGCCTATAGGTTATTGCAATGTTTGTTTATTTAGATACCATACCTGTAAGTTTGTTGCGATGTTTGCTTATGTGCATTCTGGATACCATACCTATAGGGTTTAAAATCAATCTTGCATTTTAGACACCATGCATGTAAGCTTAAAATCAGTCTTTGCATGCCAACAAGGTTTAAATCAGTTTTCTGCCTGCAAAATAGGATTTTAATATTAATTGCTGCATTTAGATACCATGTCTGTAGGATTTTAAAACTAATTGCTACATTTAGATACCATGTCTGTTGGATTTTAAAACTAATTGCTACATTTAGATACCATGTCTGTAGGATTTTAAAACTAATTACTGCATTTAGTTACCATGTCTGTAGGATTTTTAAAACCAATTTCTGCATTTAGATACCGTGGCTATAGGATTCTAACAACTAATTCTGCATTTAGCTACCATGTCCATAAGTTCAAAATCAATTTCTACGCCTAGACAGCATGCCTATAGGGCCTAATAAACCAAACTGCCTGCTTAATATTTTTTGCTGGTTTATTGCACTTATGATTAATGACTAGATACCATGTTTATAGGACATCACTGATACATGCCTAGGCAAGCCTGTAGGGCGGCTAAAATTCGGCAAACTGTAAAATTGTGCTTTGGTTATTTGGAACTGTCTAGATTCAGCAAGCCCTAAAAGCAGTAGGCAAATTGATTAAGTCTCTATTGCCTCGCTTTAACACAATGATGCATATATTCTATTTGTCATGCTATCATGCTCTAGTATCCATTGAAATATCTGAAATCATGCTGTTTGAGACATGCTATTGTCCGCTTGTGTGAGGAGGTAAAAGTCATCCTTTAATTGCCCATTTATGTGAATGTCCTATTTTTTTTTACTTGTCTCTCAGATTTTTTCCTTTTAAGCACTTTAGGAGAGTCTAGAACCACCTTAATTAAAGGTCCTAAACACCTCCAGGGCCATAAGGAAGGGACGGGTAATGCACGCGTAGAGTACGTTTAATTAGAATCGCTTATGTAACCATGAATGGGAGGGTAATTGGATAGTAAAGGATATGATGACCTGTGCGCTAATGCTATATGTAGCACCCCAACTTGGGGACGATTACCAAGCATTGTACAGAAGTGATCCTGTAGGCTAAAAAACCTAGGACCACCCTTTACTCCTTGTTTTAAGTATAATATCAATTTGTCTAATTTGCTTTATCTGTTTATAAGACTAATTCACATAATTTGAGTTCGGTCGGGTTCCACTGTTGTGGACCGCGAGGGGTGCCTAACACCTTTCCCTCAAGGTTATTTCGAGCCCTTACCCAATCTCTGGTAATGCAAATCGATTTTATGAGTTACTAGCTTTAGGTGCCCTAACGCACCTTAAATCCGTTAGGTGGCGACTCTTCAAATTCCATACCCAATTTCCAAAAGGAAATGAGTTGTTTCTATGAATGTCGAAACCCGAACTCCGCGAGGAAAAAGGGGGCGCGATAGCATGGCGACTCTGCTAGGGATATATTTTAGGCTCTTACCATAACGAACTTGTTTTGTGAATTAGTCTTAAGCGTGCTCTATTCTGTTAATACATGTGCACCCTTTCCCTTTTCCCTTTACTTGGATTTAATTACTTATTTCTCAAGCATTTACGATTTCCTTTGTTTCCTGAAACTGACTTGTCTCCTTGTTTTCTCTTTTTATTGTCTTTCAATTATTTAAATACCGTATTTATCATTTTTTTAAAACGTGCAAATAATTGACAACATGCTATTTATTGTTGCATAAATCATGCTCGACATCATATTCCACTCGTGCCTAATGAATCCCATAGCAACACTTGATGAGTGTTTGCGCTCTTCCTATATATATCACCCACTAGATGTGGAAAGGCGTATTTACGGTAAAAATAGTCGATCAGTGGTGCAATCGACGGTTCCATGCCTTTCACCCTCAAGTTGTCCGCTTGAGGGTCCCAGTCTAGACCTCTATAGAAACCTTACTCTGATTAATTGTACATGCATCATGGTCAAACCTTGTTGGGTTAATATGTTATCCATATAATAACCCTTTTAGGACAAGCCTCGTCTAAAAGTCCATCGGGTTTTTCATAATCCCAACGGACATAACCACGATTGTGTGCATTAATTTGGAGAAATAAGTGCCAATATGCTAATATTGTTGTATAAGTAGTCGGATCTGGAAGGGGAAAGGGCCAGACAATATTTTGTTTTGCAGAAAATGAGGCATGAAGTCCCCCGGTTCGGCATGGTTAGTAACATACCATCACCATTGCTAGATTGGTGGAGGGATCTTCCATCAAGTGACCAAAATCATGTGAAAAGGGTCTTAGGAAATTTGCCTTCTTTGTTGGACCTCCAGCCAAAAAAAATGTTGATCGAGGCTCCCACAATGTTCTAGGACTAAGAAAGAGCCGTGTTCCGCTTTGGAAGCATAGAGATGACCCCTCTCTTGGAAGAAATGGGGGATTTGCTGGGCTACCTTGGGACAGCCCTGGTTTATTGGCACCTGAAAATCGCACCACTAGGGATTTCTGAAGATGATGGGGCTAAAGAAGAATGATGACTTAGAGTGCCAGAAAAACTCTTACGTACCCTTCGACTTCCTCTATAAACGATACGGTCACAGCAGGTCTTACGGTATTTTCGATGATGAATTCTCCATCACCTCCTTGGGTTGGATTCACTGCAGGACTTTTGTGTTCATCGTGTGTTTCTTGGGCATGCTAGTGTTCCCGATCCAAGGGGACAGAATCCATACCAGACTAGCCATGGTGGCCAAAACTTTGATGGAAGGGATTGAGGGGCATACATATACCATTGTCCCTATGATCATTGCAGATATGTACCGGGCCTTGGAGCGCTGTGAAAAACGGTACAGATACATGGAGGGTTGCAATTTGCTGTTGCAGGTTTGGTTGTTAGAACATCTCCAAAGGGGTCAATACTGTCAAGAGTTTCCACGAAAGCCATGGAATGATCATATAGCCTTCCACCATCCCAAGAAAATGACATATGTTATAGACATGTTTGCTCAACCAAAGGATGCTATAGGATGGGTGCAGGTTTTCAACAATCGGACCGAGGACCAGGTTCAATGGATGTTCGAGTGGTTCCCTACCGGCGAATTCATCATCAGATCCAGGGATGTTCCACACTGGTACTGATCGGATTAAGGGGCATATACCCTTATGCTCCCCTTAGGGTTATGAGACAGGCAGGCAGGAACCAGGTCATACCACGGGTTGCTAAAATGAATCACTTCATAGCTGATTTTCAGGTTGATGCCATTCCATATAAAAACGAAGCACATCACATATGGCACTTGAATATCGTAGAAAAGGATACTAATGAGCTAGATCGATATCATGCTGGACATGCATACTTCTACCCCTCATGGTTGGATGATAACATAGGGGGAATATTCGAGCCAAGAGTTGGTCCGCGAAATAGGGTCATAGACGAAGTTGCCAAAGCACATGTGAAATATAACAAATTGCGCAAAAGAATCCGCGAGTCTGAAGCCGAGCATATGGAGAAACACAGGGCTGATATGGAAATGATCAATGAGTGGAAGGAGAGGGCTGTTAAATCTAGTGAAAGGTTGGAGTATCTAGAGTACAGTCTGATGTAATTGGAAGGGACAATGAGGAATAGAGTCATCGATTGCCAAAACGCTGAAGGAAACGAAGGAGGAAATTTGGCAAGGGCATTCCTACTGCTGAAGCTGCGTGAATTGGGGGATCTGATAGACAAGAGCATCGAACCTGGAGAAGGTCCTTCTGGGACCAAGTAGATTACGTTTACTTGCTTTTCAAATGTAATAAGGCCAAGTGCCATTAATGACTTATTAATTATTTAGTGTCGTTTTGGGTCGTCTATCTTTACATTAATAAAATGAGGCAATTATTGGCACTCAATTTCTCCAAATCTATTTCTCGCTAGGCATACCTCGGGCACAACGAGGCTCCCAAACTAGGACACGAATTTACATTCCCGCAATATGTGCTTATATACTGCAGACTTTTTCAAAATCCCTACTGACTTGTTTACCTTTTGTCTTATTTTTTTTATTATTCACATCCCCTGAAGGTTGGTTCGCACATACTGGCATCATCAGCATATCACCCTAGATCTAGAGGCCCTACACCTCCTCCTCCTCCAAGTAATACGAGAAGCAGAGGGAACGCTAAGATGGATGACTTAAGTGGTATTCGAAAGGAGAATGCTGAGAATGCGGAAACTTCAGACGGTCGGAGTACTTCGGCACCAAATGACTTGGTTTTGCGGTTGGAACAAAAGATACTGAATTTACAGAGAGAACTTGAGCAGGTCCGCAACTTAACAAACCTCTCCCTCACCCTAAACGTCCTCGGCATCAACAAACAAAATACCAAAAACCCAGAACCTCCTCAAAATATGCCAAACCAGCATCCACAAAATCCTCCCGCACCACATCAATATGCAACTCCACCTTAAAATCCCAATCCTTTACCAATACCAACTCCAACACAACACCATCAACAACAAATCCAGTACCCACAAGCCACTACCTATCACACCCCTCAGAACACACCACAACCCATTCCCGATCCTCAAAATTCAACCAACGACCACCACTACACCCAAATCCCTGGCACTTACCAAAACAACCCCATATACGTGGAAACCATGCCTTGCTCCACTCAACCAATCTCCTATACACCACAATCCGCTAAGAAGGACCTGCTCATCAAAAACATGGCCAAGGAACTCATGAAATTGACAAGTCGATTCAGGGTGTCGAAAGAGGTAAAGGGATAGAAAGTCTGAATTATGAGGACCTGTGCATACAACCAGACATGGAACTATCGGAGGGTTAAAAACCTCCCAAGTTCAAAATGTTTGACCTAATAGGTGATCCCAAGGTTCATTTAAGAACTTACTATGACAAGCTCGTGGTGGTCGGAAAGGATGAAAGGATCCGAATGAAGCTCTTCATGAGAAGTCTTACCGGATATGCCTTGTCCTAGAACATAAGACAGAACCCTAAGAAGTAGGCCAATTGGGTGAGCATGCCATAAGAATTTATGGATCGGTTCAGGCTTAACCCAGAAAATGCACCAGATGTCTTCTATATCCAGAACATAAAGAAGAAGCCAACTAAGACTTTCCACGAGTATGCTACTCGATGGAGGTCGAAAGCAGCCAAGGTCAGGCCAGCACTAGAAGAAGAGCAAATAAACAAGTTCTTTGTTAGGGCACAGGACCCATAGTATTATCAAAGGCTAATGATCATTGAGAATCACAAGTCCTCCGATATCATCAAACACGGAGAAAGGATTGAAGAGGGTATCAAGAGCGGGATGGTGACAAATCTCAAGGCACTACAGGCCACGAACAAAGCATTACAATCAGGTGGCATATCAAAGAAGAAAGAAGTGGGGGCAGTAATGGCGGCCCAAGGCCCAAAATCTCCACCCACATACCAGGCACCTCCACCCACATACCAAACACCGCCACCCACATACCAACTTTTATCTCCCGGATATTCTCTACCCGCCACCGCCTATCATACTTATAACACCCAACCAGCCTACTCTCATTCACCTCCCACTCGTCCAAATTACCAGAACCCCAACCTAAATATGATCGCAAACCACCCAAATAATACACCGCTATTGCTGAACCCATCGACCAGTTGTGTGAGATATTGAAGGTCGCTAGTTACGTCACCCCTATTCCTGCTGTGGCAATGGAGAATTCATCTCAATGGGTCAAGCCAAAAAAAAAACCTGTGCATATCATTCCAGTATGAAGAGGCACACTATTGACGAGTGCCGAACGTTGAAAGATAAGATCCAGACATTGATTGATAACAAGGTCATACAAGCGAAGGAAGCCGCACCCAATGTCCGCAACAATCCTCTTCCAGATCATAGAGGTGATGGAGTACATGTGATAGAGACGGATGAAGAATATGATCCTAAGGGATCGATCGGGCTCATCCGGGAAGGCGATGATTTTAAACCCGCAGTCACACTCACTCCTATTGTGGTACAGATACAACCGTCAGTCAAAGTTGAGGTAGCTGCATCGGTTCTGTTTGAGGTAGAGGTAGCACCACCTACAGCCACACCCGTTCCATTTGAGGTAGAAGTGGCCGCACCCATCACAGTAACAGTAGCAACTCAAATCATCGACAAGATGTTTATCACTGAGATTTTCTTATGGGATACAATCGAAGCCACACCTCTTTTCAACTCTAACGCCATACCGTGGGACTATGTTGCTGAATCCAAGCGAAACGGAAAAGCAAAAATGGAAGAATCTGATGTTGCGCAAGAAATGACCAGAACGGGAAGGATATATACACCCGAACATTTGGGAGGATCGAGCAAGGAGGCTGCTACTAAGCAACCTGTTATTAAAACCGGGCCAGACGATCTCTGGAAGAAAGTACAGGCGAGGAATAGTTAGTCGTTGATCATTTAAACAAAACTCCTGCCCAGATATCCATCTTGTCGCTACTACAAAAGTTGGAAACACATACGAGTGCCCTGATGAAGGTGCTAAATGAAGCTTACGTGCACAACAACATCACTAGTGGAGAGATGGCCAACATGGTAGGGCAAGTGCTGGAAAGCCATAAGATCACCGTCCGTGAGGATGAACTGCCGCCTGAAGGGTTAAGCCACAACAGGGCATTGCATATCACGGTACAGTTCGAAGATAAATTCATTGCCAGAGTCCTAATATATGGGGGCTCGAGTCTCAACATTTGTCCTTTAACTACTTTGAATAGATTGGGCAAAGATTTCCACGAGATACGGGCAGAGAGTATGAACGTAAAAGCCTTTGATGGGTCTCAAAGGGCCACAATTGGGGAGATTAACCTTTGCCTCCAGATGCCAACTTTGTTCGATGTTGAATTCCAAGTGCTTGACATATCAGCTACACACAATCTTCTGTTGGGTCGACCTCTGATACGTGCCGCTGGAGCAGTGGCTTCCACACTACACCAGGCCGTGAAGTTCGAGTGGAACCACCAGGAGGTAGTCATTCACGGAGAAGGGAGTGACCCCATTTACACCAGTCAAACTATCCCGGCCATCGAGAATAGAAGAAGGCTGGGTGGAGAAACTTTTCATCACTTGAACATGTCAACGCGATTGAAAAGGACAAGTGGTGGAGTAAAAAAATAGAAAGCATACTGGCATGGTATGGGTGCGAACCTGGCAAAGGACTGGGAAAGGATCTCCAGGGCATTATTAAACCAATAAAGCTGAAACGTCACGACACAACTTTCGGGTCGGGGTACCCGTATACCTGACAAGAGTACAATGACTGGTCACCACCATGGCGTGGTCCTTATTACCCTCCTGAGCAACCGCTGCCACATCTGGGTCAGACTTTTCATCAAGTTGATACAATATGGGGGACTGCAGAAGAAGAAGATTTAGCTGGGCTGAAGAACTTGTTCTTTGAAGACGAGGATACGGATTGCAGTACGATAATTGAGGAGGAGGAGGAAGAAGGCCTCACCATCCAGACTGTGGAGAAGGGAGCCGTCCTCGGGAATTGGACTGCCACACCATCCTGGGCCCGCCGAGTCCCTGGGTAGCTTGGCACTTAGCCTAATTTATTTCTATAGCCATGCTAGGCATTTCAAATGTTTTGGGTAATTTTGTTTTAGAGACATATTTTGTTTCAAAATAATTTCTCAATTCATCGAGCCATACTTGTTTCGGGATATTTTCAAATTTCATCAATGCAATGCTATTTATCATTCATTATTATCATTCACATTTTTCTCTCTACATCATCATTATTACTTTTCCTGATGAACCGATGACTGTGACATGTAATGAGATAACGCAATATAAGGATAGTGACTCAGAAGAAGAGGATGAAATAACTGAGGAAGTTGTCAGGGAGGTTGAGAACTTTGACAATAAACCTATGTCCAACCAAGACGAGACCGAAGCAGTAAATTTGGGAGACGCCGAAACCGTCAAGGAAACTCACGTAAGCATTCACCTATCACCGTCAGAGAAGGAAGAGTACATTCGCTTCTTGAAGGAATATGAGGATATATTTTCATGGTCATATGATGACACGACCGGTCTGAGCACGTCCATAGTGGCTCACCAATTGCTTACCAATCCAATGTGTCCGCCAGTAAAGCAGAAACTCAGAAAGTTCAAACCAGATATGAGCCTGAAAATCAATGAGGAAGTCACTAAGCAAATCAAAGCTAAGGTTCTCAGGGTAGTTGAGTTCCCAACCTGGCTAGCCAACATTGTACCAGTTCCGAAGAAAGATGGGAAAGTTAGGGTGTGTGTTGATTATCGAGACTTAAACAGAGCAAGTCCCAATGACGATTTTCCACTGCCAAATATACATATCCTGATCGACAATTGCGCCAAGCATGAACTCCAATACTTTGTAGATTGCTTCACAGGTTATCACCAGATCTGGATGGATGAAGAAGACGCAGAGAAAATAGCTTTCATCACGCCATGAGGGGTATACTGCTACAAGACGATACCATTTGGTCGGCTACTTACATTAGAGCCATGACGACCATCTTCCACAACATGATACACAAGGAAATAGAGGTATATATTGACGATGTCATCATCAAATCCAAGAGGGCCGCAGATCACATAACAGATTTGAGAAAGTTCTTTGACAGGATAACGAGGTACAATCTCAAATTGAACCTTGCCAAATGTGCATTCGGGGTTCACGCAGGAAAATTGTTAGGATTCATTATCATCCGCCGGGAAATCGAGTTGGACCCGTCCAAAGTTAAGGCTATTCAAGAGTTACCGCCACCAAAGAGCAAAAAGGACGTGATGAGCTTCCTAGGACGTCTCAACTATATCGGTCGCTTCATAGCATAGTCCACAGTTATGTGTGAACCTATCTTCAAAATGTTGAGGAAAGATGCTGAAATGAATTGGACCGAAGATTGTCAAAAGGCCTTTGACAAAATCAAGGAATACCTGTCCACACCACCAGTCCTAGTCCCGCCAGAACCTGGGAGACCTTTGCTACTCTATATATCTATGTTAGATGGAGCTTACGGATGTGTTTTGGGAAAACATGACGAGACAGGGAGATAGGAGCAAGCCATATACTACTTGAGTAAGAAGTTCACACCTTACGAAGCACGATACTCTTTGCTGGAACGCACTTGCTATGCTTTGACATGGACGGCTCAGAAATTGAGGCATTACTTCTGTGCCTATACCACGTACCTCATATCCAGGATGGACTCTCTGAAGTACATCTTTCAGAAGCCCATGCCAACCGGGAAGTTAGCCAAGTGGCAAATACTGTTAAGTCAGTTCGATATCGTCTATATAACTCAGAAGGCGGTCAAAGGACAAGCATTGGCAGACCATCTTGTTGAAAATCCTGTGGGAGGAGAATACAAACCACTAAAAACGTATTTTCCTGACGAAGAAGTGCCACTCATAGGAGAGGACATTGCTGAAGCATACGACGGGTGGAGAATGTTCTTTGACGGAGCTGCAAACTTCAAATTAGTGGGCATTCAAGCGGTTTTGGTAGTGGAAACAGGTAAACACTACCATGTACCCGCGAAGCTTAGGTTTCCATGCACCAACAACATGGCAGAATATGAGGCTTGCATCATGGGGTTCAATCTGGCCATCAATATGAACATACAAGAACTGCTGGTAATCGGTGACTCGGATCTTCTGGTACATCACGTTCAAGGAGAATGGGCTACGTAGAATGCCAAGATACTGCCATATTTGTATCGTGTGCAAGAGTTAATGAAGAGATTCACAAAGATAGAATTCAAACATGTGCCCAAAGTTCAAAATGAGTTTGCAGATGCGCTGGCCACCTTATCATCAATGGTACAACATCCAGACAAGAATTTCATCAATCCCATCACGGTAAAGATCCATAACCAGCCAGCTTACAGTGCTCATGTTAAAGAAGAAACGAATGGAAAACCTTGGTTCCACGACATCAAAGAATATTTGGCGAAAGGAGAATATCCAGAACAGGCAAACCATACTCAAAACGCACTCTACGGAGGTTGTCCAATGACTTCTTCCAAAGTGTAGGAACCTTGTATAGAAGAACTGCTGATCTGGGGTTGTTAAGGTGTGGTGGCGCAAAGGAGGCTTCTAGATTGCTCGAAGAAATACATGGCGGAACTTGTGGACCACATATGAATGGTTTTGTTCTAGCCAAGAAAATACTCAGGGCTGGATACTTTTGGATGACCATGGAAACGGATTGCATCCGATATGTACAGAAATGCCACCAGTGCCAGGTACATGCACACATGAAAAGGGTACCACCTAATGAACTCAATGCAACAGGTGCACCTTGTCCTTTTGCTGCCTGGGGAATGGATGTCATCACTCCGATCGATCCTACTGCTTTGAACGGGCACAGGTTCACTTTAGTAGCCACTGACTACTTCACAAAATGGGTAGAGGCTGCATCTTACAAAGCTGTAACTTAGAAAGTCGTCACATATTTTGTCAAAGATCGTATTGTTTGCCAATTCGGGGTTCCCGAGTCTATTGTCACTGATAATATCGCCAATCTAAACAGTGATCTGATGAAAGCCATGTGTGAAATCTTCAAAATCAAGCACAAAAACTCTACAGCATACAAACCTCAAATGAATGGAGCTGCGGAAGCCGCTAACAAGAATATCAAAAGATTCTAAGGAAGATGGTAGAAAACCACAAACAGTAGCATGAGAAGTTACCATTTGGCCTAATGGGGTACCGCACTACGATCCGCACATCAACTGGGGCAACCCCCTATCTACTGGTTTATGGCAGCGAAGCTGTCATTCCAGCCGAGGTAAAAAATCCTTCTTTAAGGATCATACAGGAAGTCGAACTGAGTGATATAGAATGGATAAGGAGCCGCTATGAGAAACTAGCCCTTATACACGGAAAAAGAATGAACGCAGTATATCACGGTCAGCTTTATCAGAATAGAATGTCCAGAGCTTTCAACAAAAGGGTCAAACCAAGACAATTCGCACCGAGACAGTTAGTGCTGAAGAAGATCTTCCCGCATCAAGATAAAGCCAAAGGGAAATTCTCTCCCAACCGGCAAGGTCCTTACGTGGTTCACCGGGTGCTAACGGGAGGAGCACTCATACTTGCAGAAATGGACGGAGAAGTCTGGCCAAACCGATCAATTCAGATGCAGTCAAGAGATACTATGTTTAGATTGTTTATATTCCTTCATATGATGTAATTGAACTACGCTTGACCTGATACCCGTTTAAGAGGGGATACGTAGGCAACCCTGTGGGTTCGGTCATATCTTGATAAAATTTTCATGTCCCCCAGCACCAGAAACTGGGGCAGAATTTTGAGGAGGACCCTCAAAATTCCAATGCAAGTCCAGCCAACACCATCATATACCAGACAGTTGGAAATTGGTTAAGAAACTGGGGCAGATATTAGAGAAGGATTCTCAAAATTCGGGAGATGTTTCAGCAAGTTTCGTCACCCGCCAAACGGCCGAATGATCATTTACCAAACTGGGGCAGAATTTTGAGGAGGACCCTCAAAATTCTAATACAAGAAAGTTGCAACGTCTCTGAATGTTATAGCCATTGGTTCATTTAAAATTACTCAATATTTCACTGAGTTTTCTAAAATAACTCTATCTTCATCAATAAGTGCATATTTTCGAAAACTCCATTTTCGTAACAGCCAGGTGTTACGTAGGGCGACTCAAACAAGGCCTCCAGAACGGAGCGAAGCAAAGCCAGCAAACGAAGGCACGAACCAACCTTCCCTTACAAAACTTACAATTTTTTCTTTGGATGCAGGCACAGTGAACATAATAGAAGTATTCGCAAACATACACATATCAAACTCACTATCAATCAAGCCACCGGACGCAAATATATCTCCAACTAAGAAACATTCTACTCCTATTCGCTACTTATTCACTGCATAAGGCTAAGCATTGCCTTCTCTTTGCATGAGACTAAGCTCTGTCTCAAATCTTGCATGAGGCTAAGCCCTGCCTCCATATTTGCATAAGGCTAAGCATTGCCTTCTCTTTGCATGAGACTAAGCTCTGTCTGAAATCTTGCATGAGGCTAAGCCCTGCCTCCATATTTTCATAAGGCTAAGCATTTCCTTCTCTTTGCATGAGACTAGGCTCTGTCTCAAATCTTGCATGAGGCTAAGCTTTGCCTCCATATTTGCATAAGGCTAAGCATTGTCTTCTCTTTGCATGAGACTAAACTCTGTCTCAAATCTTGCATAAGGCTAAGCCATGTTTGCATAAGGCTAAGCATTGCCTTCTCTTTGCATGAGACTAAGCTCTGTCTCAAATCTTGCATGAGGCTAAGCCTTGCCTCCGTATTTGCACAAGGCTAAGCAATGCCTTCTCATACAACTAAGCATTGTCCCTCCCTGCATAAATGTTGCTTTATTCTCGGCACTATCTTCTTTCCTCGGGCTAAGCTCTGCCCCAAACTCTGCACAAGACTAAGCTTTGTCTTGCTATCACTTTCAGTATCATATCTCCGCACTTCATAGGCTGACATATAACCAACATGTATAAAGGCGTCATAGCCTGAAGGCATCATCCTCATAGCCTGAGAGACACCATGTCATGGCCTGAGGATCTCTCAATACTTGCACATCATTATTCAAAGGCGTCATGGTTCAAAGGCACCATCCTCATGGCCGGAGAACATCATTTCATGGCCTTCGAATCTCCTATCTCATGATCCATGGCCCAGGACATCATAGTCTAAGGACGTCATCTGCACTGTCCAAAGACAATCTTTCATGGTCCAAAGGGAATTTGCATCACGTTTAAATTTTTGCAGTCATCTATCTACTTGCATGCATCGTAATTTAAATTTTGCAGGTAATCCAGGAGGTAACCGTTCTTCAAACAGGAGCAACATTCGCTCCGGTTTCTGTTCATACCATTTACACTTTGCCAATATAACTGATTCCCATCAATTACCCACCTTACTCTGTGACCATTAAGATACCGGCCCTATAATACATCCGCTACACTTCAAACCCACAATCATAACTCCATCCGATATTACACTTCACAAAAGAACCTTTTCCATCGGCTTCATTCACCGTTGGGTCCAAAACTACACGTAGCCTGATTCCTGATGTAGCAACTCAGAGACCAGGGTTCGATCTCTATTTCCTTCGAAACACCCATTAGGTCAAAATCTGTCATCATTTCTTTACCCAAAAACTCTTTCATCCTTCCCGGGTAAAGAGGGGCAGCTAGTGATACCCAATTTTTCCATCATAAATTTTAAAATATGCATGCGCACTTTCATTATATTGTACATGCATTTACAAACATGCACAAGTGCATTTACAATTTTTCTGAAATTTTAAAGGCCCCTAATCCTTTTATTTCTGCATTGTTTAATCGCAAAAATGTTCAAAACTATCCCTCATATTATATTATGGTGATTTAATTTTCTAAATTCATCATTTATATTCATATAAGTGTTAAAATATTTTAATTGCATTTTTGATAATTACATTTACATTTTTAAGACTATAATTGCATATTTTGCAAAAATAGACCCTACATATGCATAACTATGTTATCTATACAACAAATGGCTTTTTATTTTTTTATGTTAAGCAATTATTTTAAATCACCTTCACGCATGAAAATCATTTTTTATCATTCAATTAGCTATTTTTAAATTACTTTATTTAGCAAAAATGGGTATTTAACAAATAGCCCATAATTTACACCAAAAATCGGATCTACCCCAATCCAATTTAATTAAACCCAAGCCCAATTCAAATCAAACCTAACCCAATTAAATCCAACCCGACCCAGACCCCTTCTAATCTTGGTCGTTGATCTTTGAGATCAACGGCCCTCATTCCTTCATTCCTTTTTTATTCTAAATGACCCCCCTAACCCTATTCATTTGTTGCACCCCGCCGCCCTTGAATCCCTCATCTCCTCTCTTCTCTCTAAGACTAACCCTAACCCTAGCGCCGTCACCTAAATCTACCCCAAATCCCTTCGATTCCTACCCATTCTGTAACGACCCGACCGGTCGTTTTGAGTCCTAGCGCTCCATTCAGCAGTTTGAGGCCTTGAAAACCTCATTTATAGTTGCCTCAATTTGCATGCACTGTCCAGGTGCGTAGTTGGAAGCTAAAATATGAAATTCTGTGAAAATTTGCTAAGTTTTGATATTAAAATGAATAAATTTGACTTCGGTCAACATTTTGGGTAAACGGACCCGGACCCGTGATTTGACTGTCCCGGAAGGTCCGTAGGAAAATATGGGACTTGGGCGTATGCCCGGAATCGAATTTCGAGGTCCCAGGTCTGAGAAATGAATATTTGAGTAAAATTATTTTTTGAAAATATTTATGGAAAATGAAAACGAAAATTTATTAAAAATTGATGGTATCGGGCCTGTATTTTGGTTCCGGCGCGCGGTACAGGTCTTATATGTGGTTTAAGCGCTTTCTGTAAAGTTTGGTTGAAAACGGACGTCGTTTGACGTGTTTCATACTTAAAATGGAAAATTTGAAGTTTTATGAAAATTGAAGGAAATCATGGATTTTAAGGCTTAATTCATTGTTTTTGATGTTATTTTGGTGATTTGATCGCACGGTTAAGTTCATAGGATGTTTTGAGTCAGTGTGCATGTTTGGTTTGGAGCCCCGAGGGCTCGGGTGAGTTTTGGATAGGTGTCGGGGTGGTGTTGGACTTAGAAAAATTTCAGAATCTGTTGTCTGCTGTTGCCCAGTTCCTTGTTCTATGCGATCGCATAGCTTGTTCCGCGATCGCATAGTGTAAAACTTCAGGAGCTCAGTTTGTTCTATGCGATCGCATACTCCCTCCCGCGATCGCATAGTGTAGGTCTCAAGTTCCCAAAATTTGTCTCTATGCGATCGCATAGTCTCATACGCGATCGCAATGGCCAGTCTGTTCCTTCTATGCGATCGCTTGTGTCCTTCGCGATCGCAGTGACCAAGTAACCCCTTCCTCTATGCGATCGCATCCCTTGCTCCGCGATCACATAGAGCAATTTTTCCCAGTCCTTTAAAAGTCCCAAAACAGAACCATTTAGGGAGTTCTCAAAATTTTCACGAACTTCCTCTTCTCCAAGGTCCATAATCGTCTATTGAAGCTCTTCTTCACCAAAACTTTTGGGGTAAGTATTGCTTAACTCGTTTTCTTCATTTTCCATCAATATCAATTGAATTCCTAGGCCTAAACATGTGAAAATAGGTAGAAAATTAGAGAATTGAGTAGAGTTAGGGTTTTCAAATATTTCGTGAATTAGACCTCGTTTTGGGGTCGAACTTGAAAGCAAATTATATATATTTGAGTTCGTGAGTCCATGGGTAATCTTTATCTTCGAAAAATTTCGGATTCCGGGCACGTGGGCCCGAGGGCATTTTTGTTATTTTTTCGATCGGGGTTAGGAATTACTATAAATTAGATTATAATGAATAATTGAGCATATATAAATAGATTTACGTAACCGTTGGCTAGTTTTGGAGTGTGGTGCATCAATTAGAGTCTTCGGAAGGGCGTGGAATGCCGGTTTGGATCTTCGGAGCGAGGTGAGTCTCATTTCTAACCTTATACGAGGGAATTGTCCCCATAGGTGAAATAATTGATTATGTGCTCCTATTTGCGGGGGCTACGTACGCGCGAGGTGACGAGAGTCCGTGCGTAGCTACTACTATGCTATTGTCCGGGTAGTTAGGACCCAAAAGCATATTATACTTGGATTATTTATGAACCCATTGATAGCTTGTATTGCTTAAATCACATTGAATTAGTAAGTGAATTTCTAAAAGGATTAAACCTCATTTCTTAAAATTTGTTAAAGGATAATTGGTTTTATTTGGATAAATATTCCCCGATAAGTTCTTAATTGACTGATTGTTCATATATCTCTATGTGTACCTGCGTCGCATGCATGATTCGCGAGCAGGGTATGTGTTTACTTATGGAACGGTCCGAACGCCTCGGCAGATTAGATAGATGCATCTATAGGCGCGCCGTCGACCCTCGGCAAGTGCACAATTTACATTTTTGTTGGAGCGGGCTGTCGACCTCGGCATGATTTGCACATGATATATATATATATATTGTTTACTAAGAATTTAAAAGGTTGAAATTGCCTTTCATGGCTTGATATAAATTGATAAGATAATGGAAAGTAAACCTTGAAAATCCTTTATTAGTTGTTGAAGGTGTTTTGCCTGTTTTCCGGCTTTGTGAGTTAGAACTGCTATATAAACTCGCTGATTCCCTCACATTTTTGGTATATTATTATTGGACCTCTAGTAAGTATTGAAGTTGACCTCTCGTCTCTACTTTTTCGAGATTAGACGGGATACTTGCTGAGTACACGTGGTTTTCGTACTCATACTACACTTGCTGTGCATTTTGTTGCACAGGTCTATGTGAGGCTAGCGGCTTAGTGGCATAGCGGCATGGTTGACACAAAGACTAGGTGAGCTGTATTCCTTCGAGGCGACCCGCAGCTAGTATAGTCTCCTTCAGAATTTTATTTAATTCCTGTCCAATTGTATTCCGGACAGTCGTTGTACTTTATTGGATTCATCTTAGAAATTGCTCATGCACTTGTGACACCGGGTTCTGGGATGGTTTGTAGTATTTGTATCAACTGTCCATTATTTAAATTTGATTGAGACAACTACCTTAAATTTCTAGACTTGAAGGAAGATCCTAGATTTCAAAAGCATTAAAACGAGAATTTAATTAAGTATTTGGTTGTCTTGCAGGTGTCCGGCGCCATCACGACCCTTAGTGAATTTTGGGTCATGACACATTCCATGAGGTTCCCCGGTGATTTGAGGACTTTACCGACCTGTTACATTTTCTTGTTATTCGACTTTGTCGATTTATGAGAGAATCTCAAAGAGATTCAACCAAGGTTCGACGAAATCTGACTCACAGGCCTGTCTTATGGTCATCTCCGTTCGTGAGTACTATTATCTCGTGTCTATGGCTCGAATCTTTGGTTCCAAATCAGATTTTCTTTTTTCTTTGTCACTTTCTCAAAACCCTCAGCTCTCACACTTTGAATCTATTTAGATCCTTGTAGATCTGAAACATTTTCGAGTATATACGCTATCTTTAAAGGTTTTCTGCTTTCCCTACCGTTAATCGATCCTAAATGTTTCTCTAAAACTAGGGCTCCACTTCTTCTTGTTTCTGCAAAAACTTTTCTAAGAGTTACTAAGTATTTGAAGCTGGTTATCTTTACCCTTATGTTTTAGTCCTTGTTTGTTCATTTGTCTCACTGTCCGCTTCAATTTTTTCGTTATTGTTTATATATGTCAATCAAAATGGATCGACTGATTAACTTAGGGCCCGAATCATATTTTCCTGTTAAAATTAGTACTTCCCCGTAATTTTACTTATTTTTCTCATTTATAATCTTTAATTGGTACTACTTGCCTTCTTTAGATTAATTTGTCTAATATATGGTCTCTAGACTTATTTCTTACCTTATTTAACTTCAATCATGCCTGCTGACTAATTTCTTATGAGATTCTCCCAAATTTAAATGATATTAATTGATTAGTTGTAGCCCTAATTGGCTGGTTAATTGATTTGCGCACTTTATTTATATGTTGTTAATTTTCCTTGCCTTATTCGTTTACTCTACTCAATGCTATATAAGTTTCATTCTTTTCTTTAACACACACGAACATAGTTCAACACAAACACACAGATATAGAAAATATACAAAGTTCTTTCTCTCTTCCTCTATTACAATCTTCTACTCTCTGTTGTTACATTGTCTAGCCGGCTAGGAGCCAAGGCTAGACCTTCAGAACCTGTTTGCTTTACTCTCCTATTGCTATCTCTTAACTGGTATGCTTCCACTACTGCCATTCAATTAAACGAATGTGTGATTCCTTATAATCAGCATGTCTTTCTTCTGAACCTATATGTTTTTTTTCCTACCCAGCATGTTTACTGGTATTCAATTAGACTATATGTTTCCTGCTATTCAATTTGACCTATGTGTTTACTGTAATAGCTGTTGATACCCAATTTTTTCCAAAATAATTTTAAAATGCATATTTCTCTTCAAAATCATGCATTAGCATCAATTGGTATTTTTTCCTTAATTTCTACACCTTTTATTAATTCGCCTGGTATTTTATTTTTAGTAAAATATTACAAAATTGCATCACAAATGAGTTCAAAAATATTTCTCGATTTAATTTACTATTTATGGTCCTATTAAG
The DNA here is from genome assembly GCF_001879085.1 of Nicotiana attenuata. Lineage (NCBI taxonomy): Eukaryota > Viridiplantae > Streptophyta > Magnoliopsida > Solanales > Solanaceae > Nicotiana > Nicotiana attenuata. The sequence goes on from NW_017670749.1 coordinate 347,897, forward strand.
TCCAAATTATTCCATAAATAGCCAAATTGGCATCTTTTGGCTGTAACTTCAATGACTTTTCAATTATTGCCCATGCGTATGATTCTTTCATTATTTTTACCAAAATTAGTCTTTTGTATTTTTAAATACTAAATAACCGTCGTTGAAACATTTCTATGCATAAAATTCATTTTTATAATTAGTAATTATTTTACAAATTATTTTAATTAATTTATTTAGGGTATTTAACAAGTGGCCTAATTTAATTTCAACGCTAGCCTAATTAACTAGCCCAAATACCCTTATAAATCAGCCCAGTAAACCCAAGCCCAAACCCCTTACCTACCCGACCCAAGTCTTGTGGAATCCTGACCATTGATCATTTTGATCAACGGCACAAATTATTCCTACCATAATTAAACCTAAACCCTAAACCCTAAACCCTAAACCCTAAACCCTAAACCCTAAACCCTAAACCCTAAACCCTAAACCCTAAACCCTAAACCCTAAACCCTAAACCC